>NC_056726.1:1933485051-1933557551 GCF_019279795.1 Protopterus annectens
GCTAATGGCCCAGTACCATTATTTCAGGAACAATATGGGGACACTATACCATGAAGCATCTGTCACATACTCAGTCTATCATCATCACAACAACCATTCCCTTTGATTTGGAAGTCACCTAGAGTCATCCCAATCTATAAATGTCACACTTCTCATCAACACATTAGTATTCTCTAATTTAGACCCCCCATCTTGAACTGGTTTACAAACCTTCATTAATTTCTGCAGTCAGATTGTTTATTAATACTGCAACATTCCTACTTAGAAATATTTATTGCCCGAAAAGATATTTGCCCACTATTTTTTCTTAATAATAAGTCAGTTATCATCCAAAAATATGAAATATATCATAAGAGGAGACTTTAGCTGTGTATTATACAATGACTGTCCATTAATATTCAAAAACAGGCATGCTGATTGGTCAGCCCAATCAGCATGCCTGTTGTAAATCCAAGCATATACCAACTGAAAAAGGTCCAGTCGCCCAGACTTTTTTCCATTAATATATGCAACAGAAAATGTACTTTTATTTTATTTTTTTAATAAAACTGGAGACTAAAATGAACAACAGAGATGACACAGAGAAAAATAAAAGGATAATCAGGTACTTTATATAAAATGAAATAGACGTACCTGATTATCCTTTCATTTCCTCTCTCCCATCTCTCCTGTATGTTACAAGACTCCTGTTTTTTTGTTTCTTTTTTTTTGTTTTTGTTTAAAAAAAAAGCAACAGAGATATTCCTTTCTCTCTTGCTTCTTCACACAGCACTGGTGTACTGCAAAAGTGTACGAATGCAAGTCCCATATGCATCAGCAATGCTCCAGGATATCAAAGGAAAAGCAGAAGACCACTATAACGCCATTGTTTTTATTTTATTTTATTTTACATTTGTTAACCGGGAAAGTCCGACTGGACACACATCCATTTTCAGCAGAGGCCCAGGGAGAAAAGCTCCAATAGCATGTCATAAAGAAATCAGACAAGAATATCATACAGAGATATAGGTTCCATAGAAACATAAGTTATGTATAGATTAACAATTCCTTTAGTAAAGTCAGCATACAACATTCTAGTAGTAGGGTTTATATAGAATATAAAATATAAACACACAAGAACATTTTTTTCTTTCTAAATTATGAGTGCTCTCAATATTTTGTTACAGAAATACCCAGTGATTATTAAGCTTTACAGTGAAATGAATTAGGGGACCTTTAGCAGCATCCTTGAACATGGTATTGGTGCAAATTAACCTGGGGAGTAGCATGAACAGTAGGTAACATTTTTC
Source organism: Protopterus annectens (assembly GCF_019279795.1). Taxonomy (NCBI): domain Eukaryota; kingdom Metazoa; phylum Chordata; order Ceratodontiformes; family Protopteridae; genus Protopterus; species Protopterus annectens. Next base: position 1,933,486,341 of record NC_056726.1, read on the forward strand.
TTAAATAATGTCATTGTATAATAGCAATAAATGACTCCATGGTGTGGTATATTGAAAGTTTACCCATGGTTGCCTTTGTTTAATCACTCAGGCTTCACTCTCATGATTAAACCACACCACTCATGGGTAAATCTTCATTATATCATACCGACATCATCAGTTAATGTTATATTAGATCCTTTGTAGGAGAGAACCTTGGCCACAGTCAATAGGCATCTGAGAATCATATAGTTAAACAGCTTTCAGAGGATTTACCAGCATTGACTGCTGACATTAATTCATTTTCACCAAGTGTGACTTCTTTTCTTTCTGCCCCTTTGGGCCCTTACAAGTAGATTAGATTTATAGCTTATATCCAGGACACATGTTATGTGAAAGGTGATAAATGCAAGCATTCATTTGTAATCCCTTAGAAATTCAACTTTATTAAAAGGCTGAATCCAGTATGTCTCACATTGTATCTGAATTAGTAAACTTTTATAGCAATGTGAATACAACACTGTCGGATTTTGATGGAAAACCATGTATGATAGTTGGGAATTCCTTACTAAGAAGTATAAGAGATTGACATCATTATGTCTGTGATACTGCAATTTGAAAGAATTCAGAAATATTATTTGCTGATTGAGTGTGATTTTTGGAAACATGATTTGGTAATTACTGTGTGTGGTTTTAACAAGTGAGGAAATGCTAGACAAAAGGAGATATTAATCAAAGATAAAGCTTACACTGAGCTTAATAAAGAGAATAATTTTGCAGTTTTTTCCACTGAAATCACTCTTCTCCTGCATTAGGGTATTCTATTATTGTATATATTTGGCTTTATATGACCCTTAATGTCTTCTATGTGAAAGCAGGTAATCATTGTTAAAAAACAGAATTTTCATATATCGAGAAGATTTACTGGACTTAAGGCAACAAAACATCATACCAAAGACTCAACATTTCAGCTGATGGGGAGTTTTGCGTTACGAATACTTATTATCCAATAAAGTTAATGAATGTGCATAAGCAGCTACTTTGACCAACATGTGCATGCCCATTACCTCCATCAGTGGACCTGTCAATCAAGTGTCACTTTATACATGAAATAATGAATTTGCACATGTTGGTCATATTAAGAGTCTGCAAACCTGCAAGACCTGAAGGTGGAGTAGTGTTCTTCCCTTATGTCAGGCATATTTCTGATAATAGGTTCATAGGTTCATAGGTTCATACTAGGCTATCTGCCATAGGGCATTTATAAGCCTAGCCAGAGTGTGTTTGGCTTTCGCCACCCATTTTAAATTAATTTTGCTATGCCTTTTTTTGAGGTTAGTATACTGTGCCTCTGTCTAACAGTGACACAGAAGTGATAGCCGGGGTAAACCTACGATCTCCCATCCACTCATCAAGATTCCTCTTGAAGAGAGTCAATGTGGGACTCTGCCTAACTTGGACTGGGATTTTATTCCAGAGTGAAGGGAGCCTCTGGGTTATGAATCTGTCCCTCCAGCATGTCCTATTTATTTCAGTGCTGAGGTTCAAGTCTCTCGAGCGCGTAGCTCGATGGGATTTGGATTTTCTGAGGTGCAGCATGTCCATTAATTCCTGGTTGGACATGGCTTTATACGTCAGGCACAGATCGCCTCTGAGCAGGCGGTATGCCACTGAGTAGAGCTGGAGTTTCTTTAACCGGGCAGCATATGGCATCTGTTTGAGCCCTTTGATCCTCTTGGTGAGGTACTTTTGGGGTCTTTCCAGTTGCTGCAGATGTCTGGTAAGGTACATCCCAAAAGGGGCATTGCACTCAATTATGGGCCTGATGAGGGATGAGTAAAGAGGTACGATGACCTCCCCTGATCTAGATGTGAATCCCTTCATGATTAGGTTGGGCTATATAAAATGTTTTTCTAACCACTTTGGCCACATGGTTGTCAAATGAGAGATTGCTATCAACTTGGGTCCCCAGGTCCCTAATGACTTCTTCTGTACTTAATGGATTACCACCTATGTGGTAATTTGTGGGCACTTTGTTTTTGACAAAGGGGATGACTATACACTTTTTGGCGTTTAGCTTGAGGTCATGGCTCTGGCACCAGTTGTCTGTTTCTATGAGGCCCTTTTGGAGGATGCTTGTGTCGGCTGGAGAGTTGATTATGGCGCCCAGTTTGCAGTCATCTGCGAACTTGGTCAGCCACAGTCCTTCCATGTTGGCCTGTACCACCGAGAAATATATACCGAACAAGAGAGGTCCCAGGACTGAGCCTTGTGGGACGCCACTTGTAACTGGTTTGGATTCTGACATGTCTCCAGCAATTCTAACCATGTGGGTTCTGTCCTTGAGCCAGTTTGCAACCCATCTAGTGACATAGGGGTTAATATTTAAGCTGGTGAGCTTATCTATAATGCCCGAGTGGGGTATTGGATCGAAGGCTTTTGCGAGGTCCAGGTAGGCTGTGTGGACCACCTTCCCCTCGTCAATGGCCTTGGTGACTGTTTCAAAGAAATCGACCAGGTGTAAGAGGCAGGATCTGCCCTTAACAAAGCCAAACTGGGTAGGATCCAGTGTCTGTAGGTCCCCAATATCTTTATTTATAAGGTCCATGATGATCCTTTCCATAGCTTTGCAGACCAAGCTAGTCAGGCTTATGGGGCGATAGTTTCCAGGATCCGTTGAGGCACCACCTTTGTGGAGAGGGACCACTATTGCTGTACGCCACTCTTTGGGTACATATCCTGTAGTAAGGCTAAGACTGAACAGTAGTTTTATGTTTGGGTTTAGCTCTTCTTGGAGTTCATGTAGGACGCAGACCGGGACACCATCTGGTCCCATTGATGCTGTGTTTTTTGCTTTGGAGAGGGCGGCTCTTACCTGAGCATCTGAGATGTCAGGGGGGCAGCACTCTGTTGGGATAGATATTTGCACTTTTGGTGGGGAGAGGAGGGGAGAAGTTTGCACTGAACCTGTCAGCTAGGATGTTGGCAATGTCTGTGGGCTCGGTGTATTTTTTGTCATTTTGGACTAATTCTGAGCATATCTGGGAATTCCCACCCAGGTTCCTAACATGACTAAAGAAAGCCTTGTGATTATCCTTAGTGTCCTGTGCAATTTTTCTCTCGAAGCTGGCCTTAGACGATTTTATGAGTGCCCGTAGTTTTTTGCTAATACTGATCAGAGATGCCTTCCCTTTTTGGGATTTTGCTCTATCATGTAGTAGCTTCCTCCTTCTATTGTATAGTTTGTTTATGGCTGGGGTCCACCAGACAGGACGTCTGCCTTTGGAGGATTGGGTCTTGGTTTTATTTGGGATTGCATGATCCATGCATTCCTGAAGGTGTTCATAGAAAGCATTTATAAAGGATTCTGCGGTCTGGGCCATATTTTCCACAGGCCCGGGGGCTTTGAAGGATTTCGCCTTGGTTTTGATGCATGTGAAATTTGTTTTAGAGAAGTTTTTCACTGTGGTCTTTTTGGCAAGGGGGTGGGGTCAGTATGTGAATATCCAGTGAGATTAGTTTATGGTCTGATCTTACCAGTGAGGGATACACTTCTGGTCTGGAGCATAGTGTCCCCATGTTGGTGATGATCAGGTCCAGTATGTTTTCCCCTCTTGTGGGAGTGGTAACAAGTTGTTCCATAGCATTTGAGTTTATAAATTCTAGGAACCTTTGGGCTAGGGTGTTGGAGCTAGAGTAATGCTCCCAGTCTATGTTTGGGTAGTTGAAGTCGCCCAATATAATGGTGTTTGGAGAGACCTTCATATTTTCCAGTATTCTCAGAAAGGCCAAGTGGGGTTCCTGTGTTTGGGAGGGTGGTCTGTAACAGGCTATAAACTGGAAGGCAGTTTTACCCACAGTTAGTTGCACATGGATAGTCTCTGATGCTTCCTGCTGTGCCACCAACCTGGAGGTGTGGGTATCTTTGACGAATATTGATACTCCCCCTCCTTTTGTGGTTCGGTCCAAGTTTTGGGGCCGAAAAGAATTGTATGAGGTATAACCTGGTAGTGCTGGGGTGCTCTCGGGAGCCTTGAACCAGGTTTCTGTTACTGCACAGATATCAATGTTCTCCATGCTAAGGAGAGTTTCGAGTGCGTGCACCTTGAGGTTTAGAATTCTGGTGTTGAGTAGCATTACTCTTAGTTTCTTATCCCTTGTGATACCTATGGAGGTGGGTTTGTCTTTTGAGCCTTGCCTAAAAAAGGCACTATGGGGGTAGCAAGAGCCTTTGCCAATATCCGAAAGCCCAGGGGTGACAGGTGCAAGCCGTCCCTAGCGAAGCATCGTGGCTTGTCGAGCATGTCATCCCAGGCTGACAGGCATTGGATCCCCTTTGAATGACACCAACACTTAAGCCAATTGTTGAAAGTGATCATCTTGTCTTCATATTGTGGCATCATACTTGGTGAGGGTAAGATGCTACTCAAGGTCAGGGTCATACCGGCCTGGGCTACATGCTCAGAGAGCTCCTCTATGTCTCTTTTCATGTAGTCCAGGGAGGTACGTCTCAGGTCATTCACACCAGCATGGACAATGACTGAGTCATATTTGTACTTGCCTTGGAGTGACCTGTGTGCTTGTGTTATGTGGCTGATCCTAGCGCCCGACAGGCAGCTCACCGTGACCTTCTCCTTGTTCAGCCTGGTGAGCGGGACGTCAGTGTGCCTGATGATAGAGTCACCTATTACAAGTGTATCAGGTGTGTTGTTTAGCCTTAAGGGCTGTGACTGTTTGGCACACTGGCTTTGTGAGCTATGTGTTGCACATGTTTTGTTTTGGGGTAGCGGTTGCTTTGGTGTCTGCTTTGGAGGTCTCTGCTGCTTAGGCAGATTTTTATTTAGAGCCTCCGAGTATGTTTTTGTGTGTTTATGTGTTTGGTTTGTTGTTGTGGTAGGTCTATGTGAGACTGGAATTGTAGTGAGTGTGGTTTCCTTCTCCTCCTGACTGGTTACGCCATTACTGAGTTGAGAGAGCTTAGCCTCCAGTTTGGCTATATGCTTGCATCTCTCACATGTGTTGGAATTTGTTGGGAGGAGGAGAGGGTTGTCTGTGTACATGAGGCAGTTGTAACATTGCCTCAAGATTCCCAGATTCACCAGCTGGACCGGAGAGGAGATTGACAACTGACCTTTGGACATGCTAGAATAGTATTGGGAATTCCTTTATAATTGAAAAAAGGGCCAATGGGGAACAAGGTACTCAAGGGGAGTTTGTGAGGGTGTAGTGCTTTTAATTTTTCAGTGCTGACTTAGTGAGCAAGTGCCAGGTAACTTAAATGCAATGTGTTACAGGTAACTTAAATGCAAAAATGACAAACAGTAACTTTCTTTCAAGTGAAACAAGGAAATAAGTACAGTAAGCAATGCAGATATAACTAGGGATCCACAGACGTGCTAAAAGGCCGCGTTTTAGGTGGAATTAGCGTTTCAGGGAAATAAACAAACAACAAGCATACAAACAAAGCTAGATTCAGCAGGCCTGGATCTAGTCTATGCTACAGCAAACAAGGTGTACCAATTTCAGTAAGAAACAGTTATAATATGCAGGCACTATAAGCCTTTAACCAGAAATTCCCTGCTCAGAAGGGCAGAGTCCAGCCTCTCCTCCCACAAGAGTGCAGACCGCAATCCTTCTTAACATAAAATAACTGGCCTGAAGCCCAAGTGCTTAAACCAGAACTAATACACTTTTAGAATAACAGACACTGAGCTCTCAATCAGCAGTTCCCAACTTAGAAGGATGTAAGCTACCTGTCCTGCCACCTCAGTGCAGGCCACAAACCTTCCTAATGTAAAACAACTGGTCTGAAGCCCAAGTGCTTAATCCAGAAGACTTAGAAATGATAGCTACACTTTAATCAAGTTACTACCAGCAGTAATAAATACAACTGAATACGTTAAAGAATGCCTGGATTAGTGCTCAAGTTATACAAACAAAGCTGGATTCAGCAGGCCTGGATCTAGTCTATGCTACAGCAAACAAGGTGTACCAATTTCAGTAAGAAGCAGTTCAAATATGCAGGCACTATAAGCTTTAACCAGAAATTCCCAGCTCAGAGGGATAGAGTCCAGCCTCTCCTCCCACAAGAGTGCAGAACACGAACTCTCTTAATGTAAAATAACTGGCCTCAAGCCCAAGTGCTTAAACCAGAATGATTACACTTTTAGAATAACAGACACTGAGCCCTCAATCAGCAGTTCCCAACTTAGAAGGATGTAAGCTACCTGTTCTGCCACTACAGTGCAGACCACAAACCTTCCTAATGTAAAACTGGTCTGAAGCCCAGGTGCTTAAACTAAAAGGCTTACAATGAGTTACACCAAGCAGTAATAAATACAACTGAGTACTTTTAAGATGACGCAAAAGCAAAATAAAGTAGGAAAAAACACAAATACAGTAAAAGCAGAAATTTTTTTTTTTTTTTTTTGGAAAGAGAGAAAGGAAAGAGAGAAAGGAGTAGCAGAAACTAAGCTGATTGGCCTTCTCAAATGCTCTCCCTGTACTGGGTAGAATGAGGTAATGACATTAGACTGGGAGGAGGGTCAAATTTACACTAGGGGCGGGCAACTGCAAAGCCACCAACTATAAAAACACTATACCAACAGCGAGGGAGGGTGGGAAACAAACAGCAGAAATGTTACTCACAGCTGAAAAGCAGCACTGAGCCTTTAAATGAAAGTTTTAAACAGCTAAAGGAGCCACTAGAAAAAAAGAGTTTAACTGCAACAAGTTATCATAAACAAACAACCCAACAGATGCTTAATAAGAGTGGACAATTTCCAGTTAATACCTCATACACAGTGAAACTAGCTAGAAAAAATACACAGTACACAAAGTGCTATAAACAACAAAGAAATAAAGAACAAAATAAACAAAAAACAGGATACTTAATGTTATATATTGTAGCTCCGAGTTTGCTGATTTGCTAATGGATTTCTTTTATGACATGTAACAGCACTGTAGATTGTTTGAAGAAATTTTACAAGAAAGTGTGTTCTCTAAAGTGATCAGTTAGTTTCAAGTGGTAAAGCATGTTCATATAATAAGAAATTACCCTTTGAAAGAATAGACGTTTGACTCATCTGGCAATAATAAAAGTCACTGTTGGGTATTTTATTAGAAATTTCCATCTGTTGAAAATATTAATCAAAATAAATTGACTGAGAATACTCTTAGAAGATATCTAAAAGAAATAAAATTAACTTTCTGAAAAAAATAGCAAACTAAAGATAATACAAATGTTAGTAAAACCAGAAGTTGGAAAATACAGATATGATGACTCACTCTCATAACAGCATAAAAAAAGAACATCAAAACTGCTCTGAAACAGATTACAGATTTATTTAGCACATTCATTCTAAAAATAATAATAATAACTTGATCTCAATCACTAATTAGAATAAACATAATAAAACCATTGAATCTAACACATTATAATTCTAACAGTCATATAATATACAGACTATCTATGTTGAAATATTAAATATAATTTTTACTTCCTCATTCCTCTGTCCTTCAAAAAATTAATATGTTTTAATTCATTTAAACCTGGTAATTTTTCAACATTTAGTTCTATATGCCATCTACTTTCTATGATTTCTAAAGCATTCCTATGCCCCCCCCCCCCAGTAATCACATTGTGCGCGACCTATTATGGGAATAGTATTCTGAAGAAGTTCATAGTACTTTTATAATGAAAGTGCTAAATAAATATGTTATCTGATTTGGAGCTGGTTCTGTTTTATTTATTTTTTTTTGATAATGCAAATATTTTTATAAACATTTGATTCAATATCACTATGAAATATGTATGTTCATTTTTTTGACAGTCAAGAATAAAATAACTTATAATGATTCACTAGTTAAATGTTCAGTGAAACTTTAGCTTGGAAGATGCCCTTATATTTATGAATATATGGTCAAACTCAGCTGCAGGATCTGATGACCTAATGGCGTTAGTCTATCTATACCAAGTAACATCAAACAGATTTGTTCCTGAAGAGTTAAAAAGGTGATTGCATTTTCTGTATTTGTAGTAGTGACCTTAATAAGACAGATGACTACAAGCCTGCTAGTTTATTGTTCATTACTGATAGCTGTGTTGAAAAAGTTCTTAGAGAGATTCCTAACTTATTTTAATTCATTGAAAATATCAATGGATTTGCACCAACATGGTTTCCTGGGTAGTAGCTATTGTTCAACAAATCTCTTGAATTCCTGTGTAATCTTACCGGTTCAATTGACATAGGCTTAGCAGCAGATCTAATTGATTTTGCTATTACAAAAGCCTTTGATTCAATGCCCCACTCATGAGTAATGAACCCATTAGTTAGTTTTAAAGTCAAGCCCTTTATAACTAAATATTTTTCTAACTGGGGTATGAATAAGCCTATCAGAGGAAGTTAGATTATACAATCAATTTGCTTAAGAGATGATTACTAAGAATGGTATTCTGCAAAGTAGAGCCATGTCTGTTTAATATAGTCATGACTGTACACACCCAAACAAATATCTAAACTGGCAGACAATACCATTGAAATGTATAGTTATTACAAAGTACAAGATTGCATTTTGATAAACTGTATACTTTATCACTGAAGTATGGCATTGCATTTAATACAAAAAAAGTTTGGTATTACGTTTTGGTAAAGCAAGACAGAATTACTCACTTTCCGTCAATAATTAAATACTACTAGCTTCTGACCAAATAAATTATCTAGGGATTAAAATCAGCTTTCTGGTGTAAAGGATAAATCCATAATTATAACCCAGATGACCTGCAAATGATTAATGTCTCACCCATCTTGGGCAGAGGGAGATGGTGGTTACAAGGAGTGGATGGAAGTAAGGGCATATGTCGTCTCATCCATCTAGAGCAGAGGGAGATGCTGGTTACAAGGGGAGGGTGGAAGTGAGAGCTTATGGTGTCTCAGCCATCTTGAACAGAGGGAGCTGGCAGTTCCAGTCAGTTGATTGCTGTTACATAAACAAAGCCTTACACATTCACAGTGGCCAGAGGATTTGGGCTTCACCATCCCATGTCAGTAATGGTAGCTCAACTATACTATGTGAAAAGCAGAAGATACTCCAAGGTAATGCGGTTGCCTATGTCAGAAAAGAGAAGGTGGGGGTAGGGTCATTAACAGTACGACATAATGACTGCAAGCATAAGTTGTCATTCAAAGAGTGAAGGAGGACTGATTAATGACAATGCTTGATGGTCAACAGCCAGAAGGGATTTAAAAAGTATCCGGGGAATGCAATTGGCTCTGCATTGAAGATTTATACAAATATCAACTACACTGTAGAGAAATGTTACAGTATTGTGAGGGATATAATCCAGACAATAACTACTAAGTAATGTAATGTAATGTATGAATTACCCAGTGTAACACCTTAAGTAAAGCAGACATTGAATATTGTGGTTCACTGTGGATTATTTAAAGTGAACTTAATTAAAAATAGAAAGGATACAAAGATCATATGATGAATCATAGGACTGAGATGTGTACCATACACAAAGCAATAGATGAAGCATTAATTATTTGCTGTAAAGTATAGATTGCTGTGAGGGATTGTTACTGGTTACAAGTAATTTTGAGACCTATTGGACTGTATTTAGAAATAACACCAAGTCAATAATATTTTAATAACTACAAACTACAATTTTCAATTTTTGATGGGGGCTAACCAGAGAACTAGCAGGATGAAATTATTTTCCCAGAAAAGAATGAGGACTGGCATCATGCTTCTCAATTGTCCCAAATTTTGCAAAAAAGACTCTGATTTTACCTCATGTTTTACTTATTACTTGTAAAATGTTTGATATTCTTATAAATCACTAAAGATAATAGCAAGTCAGTAATGACAGTTTCATATTTTTTTCTCCATGTTGTTGCAGAACTGGTTGTTTAATTAATGGTTTAATTGAACTGAAGTAATATTTAAAAAAAAAAATCCCTGATTTGGGTCCTTGGTTTCCCCATCATTTTTATCTTTGGCCAGACTTTTTGAGCAAAGAAATTAACTATATGACTGGTGTTTTTTTAATCTATAGACCAAGAAACCTATATAAAGTATAACAATTATAGTTTCAAGCATAATTTAATTAATTAAGTTATACTTTATAAAGACTGGGACCAAGTGGATATGGAAATTAGGCTTTAAAAATGGAGTGAGTATTAAAATAAGCATTTCTTTGAACTGTATTATCTGGGGCAACCATTCCCTACTGACTGGTCTGGAATACTACTGGATCCTTTGACAGATGAAAATAACAGATTATTACTATTCTGGTTTATGTTGAATATATCTGGGATACTATTTCAAATATCAATATACCCTTTCAAATGTTGCAAGACAGGTCTAAGGGAACACATTAAAGATCAAGTTCAAGAAAATATTGAAGAAAATTTATATAAAGATATTGAGCATAATAGGAAACCTTTTTAAAGATACATAAGATGTGGAAGGAGTAATGATACGCAAATTGATAAACTGTGTGCAGATTCTAAAATGTATTCTCAGACACAATGGATTATAGATATATTTACAAAATCTTCAGCAAAACAGTTTGGATCCACAAAAGGGCAGGGGTAAGTTGTTCTAGTGACATCCAGGTAACCCCAGATACTGGAATCAAATTAGATTATATTGAAAAAGAACTGCACAAACTGGATCCAAACAAAGCACAGGGAGGAGATGGAATTAGTAACAATGACCTGAGAACACTTCAGCAAGAACTTACACTACCATTATATTTATTATTCACTAGGTCATATAAATATGAGGAGATTCCTCAAGATTGGAGACATGCACTTATTAAACCTGTCTTTAAGGGAAAGGGGAGTAGGACAAACCCAGAATCATACAGACCCTTAATTCTACTTTCATGTTGTGGAAAAATAATGGAGAAGGTAATGCTGGATAAGATATTGTCAGAACTGGATAGGTTGGGACTTGAAACCATATATCAGAATGCGTATGTTGAAAATAGATCTATTACCACCTGTAACATGATGTTCTATAATAATATAATAACAGCTATGAATGAAAAATTGTGCTGTGATGTGATTTATATAGATTTAACTTCAGCATTTGACAGGGTCATACACAAAATACTGATCAATAAATTAGTACAACTAGGTATTGGTGTACTGTTGATAAGATGGATAGCTGCATGGCTTACAAATAGGACATGGCAAGTATCACACACCAACTGGACAGGTGAAATCCTTGGTTACAGTCAAGGTGTCCCACAAGGCTCTGTCCTAGGCCCTTATTTGTTTAGATTGTATCTTTCAGACCTTACTTTTTCATCTAAGATGTTCTATAGTCTATATGCTGCCAACCTGAAATTGGGTAAACTGATTACAAGTGTTACAGATAAGGCATGTCTGCAAAATAATTTGACTAAATTGACAATTTGGGCACAGGAGAATAAAATGTTGATGTTGTTGGTCTTTCAGCTTTTTCCCGGTTAGAGTCACCACAGCGAAACTCTGGTCCGCTAATGATTGGCAGTAGATTTTCATGAATGCCGAGGTGCCAGCTTGACATTTAACCTTCAACGAAGGCATGTCCATTTATGCATGTCATTGGAATGCCCACCCAACTGCAGGGAGGACTTGCAGACTCCACACAGAAGGCACTCCCGCATTCCAGCTGAGAATCGAACGGGAGAACCTCTTGCTTTGAGGCAACAATGCTACCGCTGCACCACCACGGAAAATGTTAATAAATACATCAAAGACTAAGCATATGAGATTTGGCAAACATAAACTGAAAGGTGAATATTTAATACAACACATAGTGTTTGAAACTGTAGACTCATTTAAGGACCTGGGTATATGAGTAGTTCCAGCTATGAGTTTTTCTAATCATATCAACCAATTGGCTAATGATAGTTATAGAACTATAGGTTGTATAAAACGATTTATAAAGTCAAGGAAATTAAACATAATGAAGTCATTGTTTGTTAGTTACATTAGACCCAAACTTGAGTAACCCTATAGGAAAACAAGCTTGAATAAACTGGAAAGAGTACAGCGGAAATATACCAAGGGCATCCATGGATGTGAAAATCTAAATTATTATGAAAGACTAAAATATCTGAACTTGTACAGTGTCTCTTACAGATATTTAAGATGAGATCTTATTGAGGTATATAGGGCATTTAGGGACAGCTACCTCTGGGAATTCTTGAGGTCATCAAAAAGTACTAGAGAATCATCAGATAGCATGTGTAGAATGAGAAGTGTACTAATTGGTTATCTGACAGCGTAGCTGATGCCTGGAAGAGACTACCGAATTACATCAAAGCAAGCACTAGTTTAGATGTTTTTAAGAATAGCCTGGACATTTATTATGGGAACAAGTGTTTTGGTATACTGGCAAGCTGGAAGGACATTAATGCCCAAGCTTGAAACATGTGTATGTATGTATGCATGTATGTATGTATATTATAAAAGTGGTAATATTCCTTCTCTCAAAGTATTCACAGACTCTTGTATCATATTCAGGATTGGATTCCTTTATTACTTGTTCCAGAAAAAGTAGTGTTAGTGTCCTTGATATCTAGGAAAGCTTTTTTTTCATTATTAGAAGGGGACATTTGAGCATTTTTTAGAAGTCAAACAGAAATGTGCCAGGATGTTGAGGAGTGACCTATTTGGCAAAGACTGACTTCAAACTCTCAGTGTTTAAATAACACTTTTCCTGTCTTTGCCAGGATTACATTTATATTGCATTTATAAAGTCAATATACATGTGACAGCATTCTCCTCCTAGGCTCCATGACTAAAGGATGATGCCACATGATTTGTGTTAGCACTGTAGGAGAGATGCCGCTGACTGCTGTATGGTTTGGCAATGTTCTCATGTCTCCGCTGCTTTAGCTTGTTATTACTAAGAACCTTAGGTATGAATTTAGGTCACAATAACCTGATAATGCTGATTATGTGTTTTGGCTGCTAGGCATAAAATGTTCATTGTACACATTACCACAACAGGCACATGTCAGATTATAAGTGTGATTACATCATATGTTTTGTATATATGTTTATCTATTGGAATATTATGATTAACGATCATTTTTTGTTATACTTTTAGTAGGTGTAAGACCTGCAAAAATGCTAGATTAAGCATGAAAATTGTGAATGATTGTGGTTCCTTAATGTGTAACACCTTTACATAGGTTTGTGTGACTCAAATAAGTCTCTTGTTTAATGTATGTGTGTGTGTGTCCTATGGCAGAGTAAAAGCTGTTAGACCCACTGGAGGCAAGTACAGTGAAGCTGTGTGTGTGTGTGTGTGTGTGTGTGTGTGTGTGTGTGTGTGTGTGTGTGTGTGTGTGTGTGTGTGTATGTGTAAAACTCTGCATGAGTCTGCACACAGAACCATACAAAGTCATCACACACACACACACACACACACACACACACACACACACACACACACATAGACATTTAGCACAGACCATTTAAATGGATGAGATGTTTACATCTTGGGACATCTGAAACTGTAGTTAAGCTCAGGTGCCCAAGTGCCAGTCACATACAGGTCCAGTTGGCACCTCTTGTAAAGAATGAATCATCCCCGTAACAGTGTGTACTTGGGGCAGCCATGGCCATCTCCTTCTAGATATGACTTTGTCCTGTTGAATTATTACAACAGTATGGTCAGTTAGTCCTAGTTTATGAATATTCACATCTTAAGCTAAAGTTAACCATTTTTTCAACTAACATAAAATAATAAATACATTACCCTCATCATTTTATGAAATAATATAGTGTATTTAGACTTCTGTATTATCAGGAAAGTCATACTCATGCCCAGCGGGACACATTATAAATATTCAGTATTACAAACTTTATACCCAAAACATCAGAGAAATAAAATCAACAATGGAGAAATTCAGTTCCTACTACAAGGTCAAGAATAAAAAAAGGAAGTTGTAGGGGAACAAGACCCATGCACCACATATATGAAGGAGTGTATCTCCCAGATGTATTTATCTAAGCATATTAGCTCTGAGATCACTCAGCCTAGTAAAGTTTCAACATGTGACCAGAATGGATTTGATAAAAAGTATGTGAGTAATCCAAACCAAACAAACCAGCAACGCTGAATCTAATGTATCCCATGCTACCTGATAAAACCTCATCTAGTACCTGTTACGGTTTGATCATCTATTTCTTTAAGAACAACATTCCTTTTTCTGACCTTGCCATGTTTTTGTGCATCTTAAGCCTTGTCCATATATAGATGCAGTACCAGCTCCCATATGCAGTAAGGAGTTTGAAAGCTTACTGTAATTGCAATATTGACTCTGAACATTCTAAGAACTCATCACAACGTCCTGGCTGGTCTGGATATGAACCTCTTACATAGTATAACATGAGTTCACATTACGTTGCATTAAAAGTGCAACCTATCACAAATTTTCCCTTTAATATGTGTAAGACTGTGCCCAATCAAATCTTTTGCTTAGAGAATTGGTTGCACCTTAATTATTTAGAGCTGCCATCTATTGCAACAGCTTATTTTCCTGTGGCTTGTCTTCTTACATTTATTTACTTTTTTGTACTAATGCAGTGCCTGTTGTTCATTGCCCCATGTCTGCTGACCATCAACCCTTCCGCTTTGAGACATCAGCCTTGAGATATCTTCTAGGGTGTGACCTCTCTGCAGGAGCTGTCATTCTAGTAGATAGCTGTGGGTTTGATCTTCTTTTACCAGTGCTGTCAAATGCCAAAGATGCTAACTCAGGTTTTGTGTGACATAGTTAGTGCTTTATCCCTCTGTGCCATGGCAATGACTTATTAATGCAGTGCCTTTAACTTCTCTGTGTAAACTACCAGCTGTTTTGTATGTGGACTCTAAGAATGTTGTATTGCATAGCAGTTTGTTTCTTATTCATTTGCATAGCTCCTTCTCCATGGTACACTACATTTTTACTTTCTATATTAACTATCATAAAAGTGGGTAATAAGCAAAAATCTCCAACAACCTTCTCTTGTTTCAGTTACACCTAGCTGTTTACAAACATAGAACTGGAAAGTAGCATGCTTAAAAACAAATTCCTTTTTCAAATTTATATCCATTTTTTTTTCCACTTTAAATTTTGTAAACATTCTTCCTTGAGCTCCTCGTTTTTTATTCATTAATTCAGTTTATTAATTGATTTGATAACAGTGGATTTCAATTATTAACAAAATAAATCAACAAAACATAAAAAGTGCCTACTAATTTTGATACTGACAGCATACGTCAGAAATAGAGAAGCAGTAAATAATTTGGTTTATACTAGTATGAAAAGGTAATGATACTGCTGCAGAATCAGAAGTAAAATTTGGCAAAATGTTAAAGCATTTTTCAGAATACACTCCAGCGTGGTGGGTTGGGGTTGATGGTTGAAAAGATTTGTGAAGAGTCACTGCAAATTTATCCAAGCTTGACTCCTAAAATCTTAAAAGAGGTCTTCAATTGTATTATGAATGCCATGCATTAATGTTTGGATTCAACAGTGGATGTATGTCCACAGTTACAGTTAAACATGCACATTGTACTTGGTCTAATATGAATAGTCACTTCTCAAGTAATCAACACACAATTATTGAATCTTGCTCTTCTACTTCATGACAGGATATTGTCAGTCTAATAGGTTTGACATTCTGAGTGCTGAGCAACTGGCTGACTACAAAGGGTACAGCTCCCCATGACACTAAATAAGGACATGTGCTGAATGATTGTTTCAGATAAATTAAATAATGTTTTATATTATTTGTATTTTATAACATAGGTAAGTAGCAAATATAAAGTGCAAATAATTCAACCATCGGCTGGCTCCCTCATGAACATGCTTTTCTACTACTGTCTTTGGTGAGCTGCTCCTACAGTCACCTGAAATATTTCTAGATTACAACTGTAATCTTTTCATGTCCTTTATCCCCTCCTACTGCATTATCAGCCTACATATTCCAATCTTCAGCAAAGGATTTTTTCATTTCTATTTTAGTCTCTTTCAATCCATTGATCAAAAATGTCCTGCTTATGTATACAGTCGGTGCAGTGGTACAGTGGTTGTGCTGGTGCCTCACAGCAAGAGGTTCGATGACTTGATTTTTGGTTGGGGTGTCTTCTTTGTGGAGTCTGCATGTTCTCCCTGCATTTGTGTTGGTTTCTCCTGGGTGCTCTGGTTTCCTCCCACATTCCAAAGATATGCTTCAGTAGCATTTTTCCCTAGGCCTCTGCTGAAAATGACCTCTTTCCCAATAAACAAATGTTAAATAAAATAAAAAAAAATGTTATGCTGCTTAGTCTCAGCTGACTGCTTTCTCCTTCTCACAGTATTGTAAAGATAAACAAAGAGTGATGAGAATGATTAGATTCTTGGAACAGACCCTGTCTTGCACACATTTCGATCTTAATTCTACTTTTAATTATACAGCAAAGCTATTTACAAAATCATTAGATTCAAACTAAATTGTATGACTATTGTATAAGACTCTCGAGTGATTATAACAAGAATGAAAATCACATCATGTTATCTCATTTAAATAATTTCCTGACTCCTATACATAATTCCAGCATTCTAATCTTTGTAGTTGCTGTAAGAAATGTTCTTATTGTTGCACTCGCTTTTTCTAAGCAGGCATGTATCACCACAGGAAAGAAACTGTAAGAGCATGTATTTGTATCTATATATATATATATATATATATATATATATATATATATATATGTGTGTGTGTGTGTGTGTGTGTGTGTGTGTGTGTGTGTGTGTATAAGTGCATGAGAAGGAGAAGGTCACAGTAAGCTGCCTGTCGGGCGCTAGAATCCGCCACATAACGCAAGCACTCAGGTCTCTCAACAGCAGGTACAAATATGACTCAGTCATTGTCCACGCTGGTGTAAACGACCTGAGACGTACCTCCTTGGACTACATGAAAAGAGACATTGAGGAGCTCTCTGATTATGTAGCCCAGGCAGGTATGACCCTGACCTTGAGCAGTATCCTACCTTCACCAAGAATGATGCCACAATACAGAGATAAGATGATCAGCTTTAACAATTGGCTTAAACACTGGTGTCATTCAAAGGGGATCCAGTGTCTGTCTGCCTGGGATGACATGCTGGACAAGCCATGCTGCTTCAAGGCGGCTTGCACCTGTCACCCTGGGATTCGGATATTGGCAAAGGCTCTTGCCACCCCATAGTGCCTTTTTAGGCAAGGCTCAAATTCTAAACCTACCACCCTAGAACACAAAAAGGAAAAAAATAAGGGTAATGCTGCTCAATGCCAGAAGTCTAAATCTCAAAATGCACGCACTCGAGGCCCTTCTCAGTATGGAGAACATCGATGCCTGTGCTGTGACAGAAACCTGGTTCAAGGCTCCTGAGAGCACCCCAGCGCTATCAGGTTTTACCTCATATCATGCGTTCTGGCCCCAAAATCCGGACAATACCAAGAAAGGAGGGGGGGTATCCATATTCATCAAGGACACCCACACCTCAAGACTGGTGGCAATGCACGATGCATCGGAGACCATCCAGGTGCAATTAACCATAGGCAAGACTGCTCTGCAAATTGTAGCATGTTACAGGCCACCCTCCCAAACTCAGGAACTTCACATGGCCTTCCTGAAAACACTAGAGGGGATAAATGTATCACCAAACACCATCATACTAGGTGACTTCAATTACCCTAATATAGACTGGGAACACTACTCAAGCCCAAACACCCTAGCCCAAAAGTTCCTGGAATTCCTAAACTCAAATGCCATGGAACAACTAGTCACCATCCCCACAAGAGGAGATAACATACTTGATCTCATCATCACGAACATGGGAGCACAATGTTCAACACCGGAGGTGTACCCCTCACTGGTGAGATCAGACCACAAACTAATCTCGCTGGAGGTCCTCATCCCACCCCACCTGAAATAAAAAGACCACAGTAAAGAACTTCTCAAAAGCCGACTTCACACTTCTAAAGACTAGTGTGGTCTCCTTTAAGTTCCCCGAGCCGGCGGAAAACAGTACTCAAGCCGCTGAATCACTTACAAATGCCTTCTACCAGCACCTGCAGGACTGCATGGATAAGGCAATCCCAAGCAAAACAAAGACTCTTTGTACCAAAGGCAAGCGTCCAGTCTGGTGGACCCCAGCCATAAACAAACTCTACAACAAAAGGAGGAAGCTACTACAAGATAGAGCAAAATCCTTAAAAGGTAAGACACCCTTGATCACTATAAGTAAAAAAACTAAGAGCTCTCATAAAATCATCCAAAGCAAATTTCGAGAGAAAAATAGCTAAAGACTCAAAAGACAATCATAAGGCCTTCTTTAGCTATGTTAGAAACCTGGGAGGAAACTCCCAGATATGCTCAGAGCTAGTTCAAAATGATGTGAAGATTACTGATCCTACAGACATTGCCAACATACTGGCTGACAGGTTCAGTGCAAACTTCTCCCCTCCCCCAAAAGGAGAGATATCTATACCAAATGATTGCGGCCCCCAAACATCTCCAGCCCAAGTGAGAACTGCTCTCTCCAAAGCAAAAACACAGCATCCATGGGACCTGATGGTGTCCCCGGCTGTGTGCTCCATGAACTCAATGAGGAATTAAACCCACAGCTAGGACAGCTGTTTAATCAAAGTCTTACCTCTGGATACGCACCCAGGAGTGGCGCACTGCAACTGTGGTACCACTTCACAAAGGCGGTGCCTCCACCGACCCTGGAAATTACCGCCCATTAGCTTGACAAGCCTTATCTGCAAAGCCATGGAGAGGATCATAATGGACCTCATAAATAAAGACATAGGGAATTTGCAGACTTTGGATCCAACCCAGTTTGGCTTTGTCAAAGGCAGATCATGCCTTTTAAACTTGGTTGACTTTTTCGAAACAGTCACCAAAGCCATTGATGAGGAAAGGCAGTCCATACAGCCTACCTCGATCTGGCTAAGGCCTTCGATACAATACCCCACTCAGGTATCATTGAAAAACTCATCAGCTTAAATGTCAACCCATACATCACAAGATGGGTTGCAAACTGGCTGAGTAACAGAACCCACAGGGTCAGAGTTGCTGGCGCCATGTCAGACTCAAAGCCTGTCACAAGTGGTGTCCCACAGGGCTCAGTCCTGGGCTCACTCTTGTTTGGCATCTACTTTTCCGAAGTACAAGCAAACACAGGAGGGTTATGGCTGACAAAGTTTGCAGATGACTGCAAACTGGGCGCCATAGTAGAAAACACATCTGATACAGATATCCTTCAGAAGGGTCTCACAGAAACGGATAACTGGTGCCAGAGCCACGGCCTAAAGTTAAATGCCAAAAATGCATAGTCATACCCTTCGGGAAAAACAAGGTTACCCCTAGCTACCAAATAGGTGGCAATCCACTGAGCACAGAAGAAGTTATCAGGGACCTGGGGACCCAGGTTGATAGTAGTCTGTCATTCGACACCCATGTAGCTAAAGTAGTTAGGAAGACCTTCTACATTGCCCACCTTATCATGAAGGGATTCTCATCTAGATCAAGGGAGGTCATAGTCTCCCTTTACTCATCACTCATCAGACCAATGATTGAGTACAATGCCCCATTCGGAATGTATCTGACCCGACACTTGCAGCAGCTGGAGAGGCCACAAAAGTTCCTCACCAAAAGGATAAAGGGTCTCAACAATCTGTCCTATGCTGCCCGACTGAAAGAACTCCAGCTCTATTCAGTCGCTTACCGCTCAGCGGTGACCTTTGCCTAACATACAAGGCCATGTCAAACCCAGATTTGATGAATATGCTTCACCTCAAAAAATCTAGATCCATCAGAGCCACAAGGGCGGGAGACTTAAACCTTGACACGGCTATTAATAGGACGTGCTGGAGGGATAGATTCATCACCCAAAGACTCCCTATGCTGTGGAATAAAATCCCGGTACATGTGAGGCAGAGCACCTCGCTGGCCTTGTTCAAGAGAAATCTTGACCAATGGATGGGAGATCACAGATATACCCCAGGGATTACCTCAGTGTCACTGCTCGACAGAGGCACAGCAAAATAATGGGTATAGTTCCCCATACAAAAGGGGTGGCGTAAGCCACAAAACGATGGGCTAGGCTTGTAAATGCCCTCGGGCAGATAGCCTAGTATGAACCTATGAACCTATGAACCTATGCATATTGTCATTGTTTGGGGTGATGAGGTAATCTTTCCCCGGGAATCAGTAAGCCCTGCATGACGTGCAGGAATAGTGCAGGAGCTGCTGCATGCAATATGTCCACTGAGCGATTCAGTATAGAGCTCCCAGTACATGCACAAGCACTCCTACACTATTCCTGCACAGTTACTAGCTGAGCACATTTCTGCAAATGAGAAAACAGAGGCATGACAGCTCGAAAGAAAGCATGTATTATATTCAGTAGACATGACAATGGCCAAATATATGGTCATTGGCATGAAAAATAGTTTTAATTATGTAAAATAAAACTTTTTTTTTTTTTTGGCTGATCTCTGCCATTTAAGCATAGGACAGTGTTGTGCAAACGGGATCATGCAGAAAATAAAAAAAAGGGAAAAAGCAATTTCTACAGAAATCTGCATTTTGCCATTATAGTCAATGACATGCAGAATGAAAATAATACCAGGGAATAGTGGTTGTTAAGGGGAAATGCACAGCCTAAGTGTGGTAACTAAGGAGTAAGGCAGTGGTGTATGCAAATGAGGGAATTTATACTGAATCACAAATTTATTCTTTACTGAATCACAAATTTCTTCTAAGTGTCAGACTACACCTAACTGTGTAGGTGCTCTAACACCACCATGTAGACAGGAGGACCAGCTAACATGAAAAGGGGGTGTGTCATGCTTGCTGTAAGCACAATGGAGCTCAGTGGCATGTGTTTACCCCGAGCTAAGCACAGCTAAGGGAGGGGGTGTGTCTGAGGCTGTATTGTCTTAGTCCATAAAATGCAGAGTGTGTTTGTGTCCAAGGAGGGCCAGTTCTGCTTAAAACTGTTTACTTTAGCTAAATGAGTGTGCACGGCACACACTGGGCCTAAAACAAAAAAACAAACCAAAAAAAAAAAAAACCCACAGAGAATAGCAGAACTGTTTACATTTGAGCACGGGTATGCGCGGCGCACATTGGGGCATAAATGGGGAGAAAATGGGAAGCGGAAACAACAGAAGGAAGGCAATCAAGGAGAACTACCATTGCTGGCAGATGGACAGTATCAGAATCATCCAATTATGTAGGCAGCAGCCCAGGACACTACTATAAACTATGCAAATGCCTTTCAGTCTGTTTTTTCCCACAAACTCTACACCACTGGTGTACACATTTGGGGGAATTTTAAACTGACAAAACTAAAAAAAAAGTTATGGGCTGCTGTTGCTTTGATTTATCAGTATGTGCTAAAGACTGAGAGTGGTGAGGAGGATAATGCTGACAACCAACTCAGACCGAGGAGGAGGAGGAGAAGTCCCAGGGTAACCTACCAGGGGCTACATGATCTGAAGATAGTAGAGCACTACAGGGTGGACAGAGACATACTTCAGCAACTTGTTGAGCTGTGCCGGCCTCGCCTAAGACCCAGAACCAACAGAGAGGAACAGAGAGGAACCTTTCCCAGTGGAAACAAAGGTATGTGTAGCCTGAAGAATACTAGCTACAGGTACTTTCCAAAAGCCTACTGGGGATATCATGGGGGTCTCACAGGCATCTGCATCCAGGATACTCAACCAGTTCCTGGATTCCATATGCCTGCATGCCGCTGAGCACATTTACTTCCCAAGCACCTGTGAGGAGAGCACCAGCAATATGCATCTCTTTCACCATGTAGTAGAATACCCGGAGGTACTAGGTGCCATAAACTGCATGCAAATACACATCAAAGCACCACCCGGTGACCAGAGTAGGGTCTTCCTAAACCGCAAGATGTTCCACTCCATCACCTACCAGGTCGTGTGTGATGTCAAGGGCATTATCATGAATGTGTGTGCTGGCAGCCCTGGAAGCTATCATGACTCCCACATCTGGAATTCATCACAGCTGTACCGGGCATTTGCCAGTAGGGACATCCCATATGGCCATCTGCTGGGGGATGCTGCCTACACACTGGAGCCATAGATGATGACACCCATCAAAAATGCACACCCACCCACACAAGAATGCCATAATGAGGCACGCGCACAAGCCAGGATCATTATAGACCAGGTGTCTGGGATGCTCAAGTCACAGTTCCCCTGCCTTGACATATCCGGTGGAGCCTTGCAGTATTCTCCAGCCACATGTGCACACATGTTCATAGTATGTGCCCTGCTACACAATATGATCTTGTAGAAACAGCTGCAGCAGGAACAAAATGGGGAAGGGCCACACAGCCCCCACCATTGCCAAGGTTTCCACAGGCACAGCAGGACTCAGAGGAGGAGGAACCTGAGCCTGCCTCTGTAGGCAGGCAGAGGTGTGCCCAATATGCCCTGTCCTTGGCAAAGAGGCAATGCATAGCACATACAATGACACTGTAGGACCCAAGGAATTGATCTCTCTCTCTGACTCTGACTAAAATGGATGCCATACAACACACCACCTATACCCTACCATGTATAGGCAGTGTACTGTGTGCATCCAATACATCCAGCCCTCAAGCACCATCCTCACTACAACCTCAGGCACAAAGTAAGTCAGTCTCCTTAACAAAATTAATGAATGAAGTGGAATGTTCTGATAGCATATCTATGGTATTGACTCAAGCATGCAAGTGAATGGGGTGGCTTACTGGGATAGCAGCAGACAACTGACAGCTCTGTGGGACAGCAGGAAGTGTATTCCCAGTACTGGCCTACCCACACCATGCAGTACCACCCTAGTTGACAAATACCACCGGAGTATATGTGGTGAGCCAAATAACTGGGGGGTCAGAGGTCACATGCATGGATGTCAAAGTGGGGGGTCCCATAACCATGCCCAGCCTCATCAAGCAGATTAGCTGTAGAAAAACATACAGAAATGCCTGGCAAAGGTCCCCACATGGCGACATCCATGAAATCTGCACCTACAGACTTTTACACAGTGATATAACAGCAGGTCTGGCAGTGACAGTATGGCTTTGAAAGGTAAGAAGTCTGAAACTAAAAATGTCTATGCCAGAACAATCTGACTTGTAGTTGATACTGTTATGCCTGTAGTCTGAAAGATGCACATCACTATGCTAAATGGGACAAAATGTTTAGCAGATATCAGCACAGTCTCTTCAAATGTGTATTGTGTACAGATGTGTCACCCCTCCATAGTCTCATAGAAATGCAGTAACATGTCCCTAGCCTTAAGCTGCATCCAACCATCAACTACAGTGATGGCTGAACACAAACAGAAAGCAATTGTCAGTAACACCTACAGTTAACTTACTGGTGCTATCCCAGACTTGTCCACTGCTGGCAGTCTGGGAACATATGATCATCACAATGCACTGCCTTGCTACAGATGGCCTGCATCTGTCACACCTGGCCTACAGGTCTGTGTCAAATGCCCATGCCACACCCACCATGCCCTGTTAGGGAGTGTCATGGGGTCCTTAACACCAACATAACACAGTCTACAAAAGGCAAAGAAAGGCCATGCTGCTAACTGCTAGGAAAAAAATTGCCAGTGTCAGAGTGCCAGAAATCTGGCCAAAGCCATGAATAATGGGGTGAAAAAGGTCCAAAGAGAAGGACACCTTTGAAATACTGGTCTAATAATATAATAAAGTTGATGGAATGATTGTAGTAGCATGGAATGTCTGCTGGGTACAACATCAAAAACTGCAATGTCAACTGTCAATAATATCTGACTTCAACCCTGAGTGACTTGCAAAACGCTTTTCCTTGAAAACCACACTCATTTGTGTAACCAACAAGATATATGAGTCATGAATGTGGACATTTTGTGATACACTGTACAGTTGACAGGCAGGGCTAGGAGTCTAAACATTGGAATGCACTCATTGCAGGCAGTCCTAACACTGGAAGATGGTGACATGTCTGCACCCAGAGAACCCTAGCCCCTAGCCATGGGGAGTAACACACCCTTCCATGATCACTCATGCTATGCAACATCCAAACCCCAAAATGTGTCCAGCCAAGCAAAATGAGGTGGGTCATACATATATGTCAAACAAACTCACACCTCCAGGCTGGTCAAACAGTCTGACACACACAAGACCCTCCAAGTGCAGTCAACCTTTGCTCAGACCCCTATGCAAAGGGGTCTATATAATAACAGCGAATGCTTAAAATAGCAAACACTGTATAATCAACCCCAAAAAATAAAAAAAAACAAAATTCTGAACAAACAGAGCAGTGATTTTTTTTCCCAGTGAAAAAAAAAATACTGGTCCAAAAAAAAAAACCCCACAAAATAAAGTGGGCTGTTCCACCCACACCCCGTACATAAATATACCAACTCCGAGATCACACCACAGTAGAGGAAACAACAAAGTCCCAAAAACGGCCCAGTGATTTTTTTCCTCGGGGAAAAAAAATCACTGTGCCGTGTCTTCAGGATTTTCCCATTTTGACATTTAGCTGTTGATTAAACAGCATTCACTATATTAAGTATTCTCTTACCTAATAGGGAACCATGCAAAGCACTGGTAGCTATAGGTAAACATATCTGACCCAGGACACTCCCCATATCTTATCCCCTACAAAGCTATCCAGAGTCTGTCTGTCACCCTGTTCCTGTCTGACTTATATTACCCAACTGTGGACTGGAAATCAGACCAGGCCAGAAGAGAAATACACAGAGATTCCACCATTGTAATATATCACCAATGTGCTGGACTGTTTCTACAGCTCTAGCAGTCAACTGCTCATAGGCACACCTCTCAACAGGCTGGATTGTGCAAGAATGCATAGCATTTGGCCCATAATTCTGGTGTGTGCATCATCCATCCTGTGTTCCTCTGGTAAATTACCATGATGATCTGAGGAGGTATGACACAAGGTACTGAAAAATACATGACAGTATCAAATGGTTTATATGTCGGATGTCTGCTAAAACAAGCCCTGTAACCTAGCAAACCAAACATTAGTGAGAGAAGTAGTCACAATCACTGTATGGCCTATTGTCCCACATTTTGATAGGCTATCTCCAGATATCCTGCACCAACAGGTTGAGAGATATGGCTGTAGCACAAAACAAACCAGACTGGTGTACAACAATCCCTGGAATGGAGTCCCACATGTACTATAGAAGGTCACACTGGGCATGCTCATACACGTAGAGAAATGTCAGTAGGATCTAGGAATAAACAGGCCTGCCCCACCCAGTACACTTCCCATTGCCCTATTTTAGCAGTCCTGAAGATGTCTGTCACCATAGAAGTCCCTTCTGTCAAGCCTCAGCCCTATAAGCTCTGTGGCATGTGTGATAACTGTGTAACACTATTGTACAAATAACTAGTTAGATAGAAGTTCTAATCTCAGTCCTGATAAATGTCAAACTGTGGGTACGTTTACAAGTTAAAGCTTTTGGGTCCATTCAAACCCAGTATGCATTTCCTTTCCAAATTTAGCAGTCCTGCAGATATCAGTCACATTAGAAGTCCCTTTTGTCAGGTCTTAACCTTAAGTGCTGTGGTATGTATGATAACTGCAGAACCTTATAATGCAAATATCTAGTTAGGTAGGAGTTCTAATCTAAGTCCTGGCAAATGTCAAAGTGTGCATGTGTGTGTTTACAAGTTAAAGCTTGTGGGTCCATTCAAACCCAGTACACTTCCCCTTTCCCACTTTAGCAGTCGTCCAGATATAAGTCACCTTAGAAGTCCCTTTTGTGAGGCCTCAGGCCCATACGCTCTGTGGCGAGTGTGATAACTGCATAACACTGTGGTACAAATAACTAGTTAGGTAGGGGCTCTAATCCCAGTCCTGTCAAATGTTAACATGTGTGTGTGTGTGTGTGTGTGTTTATAAGTTAAAGCTTTTGGGTCCTTTTAAACCTGGTACACTTCCCCTTTCCCATTTTAGCAGTTCTGCAGATATCAGTCACCTTAGAATTCCCTTTCATGAGGCCTCAGCCCCATAAATTCTGTGGCATGTGTGATAACTGCGTAACACTTTAGTACAAATAACTAGTTAGGTAGGAGTTCTAATCCCAATTCGGGCAAATGTATGTGTGTGTAAGTATGTACATGTGTAGTTTAAAGTATTTTGTGGCCTGTCTCACACAGTACATCACCCATTGCCATACTTTACAAGGGCTACCGATGTTCCTCAACTTAGAAGTACCTTTGGACAAACTTCACCCTATAAGTACCGTGGTGCATGTGATAAATGTGTAACACTGTAGTGGCAATAAATAGATAGGTAGGGGTTCTAATCTCAGTCCAGGCAAGTGTATGTGTGTGTGTGTGTGTGTGTGTGTGTGTGTGTGTGTGTGTGTGTGTGTGTGTGTGTGTGTTTGTGTGTGTGAACAGTACCCTGTCTGTGGGAGGGTTGTTGTGTTTGTGTGAGAACCATATCCAATGGGGATGGTTTTGCTTCTTTTTGCTGTTGCCCACCCAGTACATGTCTCAGTGTCCACATTACAAGGCCCCAGTTGTCATCCACTGTAGAGGGACCTGTAGACACTCTGCAGCCTTATAAGCATTGTGCTATGTGCAATAACTATGTGACAGTATGGAATAGATAACAAGACATGCTGCCCATTCTAATCCTTGGATATCACTCCCCACTTAGGAATCATACAAAAACACACTGAGGTAGGCAGTCACACCTACATCAGTGGGTGGCCTGCAAACTGGTTCACAGATAGAACCAACAGTGTGAAAGCAGTAGACTCCATGTCAGACTGCTGAACAGTCATGAGTGGAGTCCCACAGGTTGTGGACCTGGGTTACTTCATGATTGGGATTCACACCTCTGAAGAACAGCCCAATACAAAGGTGCCCTGGCTGACAATGTTTGCAGATGACTACAAGGCGGGTGCTATTATTACCCCCCATGTGAGGTTGACATCCTTCACAAAGGCCTCTTTGAGACCTATGACTGTTATCAGAACCCTGGACATAAGCTCAATGCCAGATGATGTGCCGCCATCCGCTTTGGGTACAACATGGCTCCCATAAAGTAATACATTGATGGTAGTCCACTGAACTCTGATGTTGGTATAATGGAACTGGAAACACAGGTTGACAGTGAGCTTGAT
Organism: Protopterus annectens; assembly: GCF_019279795.1. Lineage (NCBI taxonomy): Eukaryota > Metazoa > Chordata > Ceratodontiformes > Protopteridae > Protopterus > Protopterus annectens. The sequence continues at coordinate 1,933,513,523 of NC_056726.1, forward strand.
GTTGACCCCCACAGTAATACTGTATTTTGAAAGTCCTTCCATGTTTCACTTCTCCTGACTCAGGGTGTTGAATCTGGGAAGTAAAATGGAAGTAAAAGGACAGTGTTTCCCTGTACTCTCCCCTCAGTAGGATCATGTCCATGTAGAGAATAAAGCAGTGTGCCTTTCTTAATATGCAAGGCCTGCTGCTGTTCTACTTCTGCACGGAGTATTCTGAATCCCGGGGTTTATTTTTTTCCAATTTTGTGAGTTCTTTCAAAATATAAATATTTAGTTTCTTTAAATGTTTATTATATATTTCTCTACTGGAAAAACACTCAGGTTAACACCGTTACTTTTTATTTTTATTTATTTATTTTTTATTTATTTTGAGGTGTACCAAATACATTGCCAGCTTTTAAGAAATAAACAACCAAACTACATGATAAACATTTGCACCGATGCTCCTTTAAAGTTTAGATGGAGGAAATTCTACTTTGCTCCAACCTCTGATTTCATCTTTCAAAGAGTGTTGTATTATTCCCTTAGTTTATTGACACCGAAAATCCAAAGCATAAAAATTAGCAGGAACACCACAGCTTCAAACAGTAAAAGTATTTATTTATAAAAATGGACCAGATATGCACTTTCATGTTGTAAAACCAACACTTCTTCAGATCATAAACAGACAAAATCACAGCTCAGTTTAAAAACAGTTAGATGTTCAATCAGCTATGTTAATTCATCACTTCATTAAAACAATTTCCTCCCTTTCAGTACAGATTTTAAAGAGACACAAGCATTAATACCAAGATGTTTATCTGCCTGTTACCTCAAGATCCATTTAAGTTATGCTGTTTCAGTATGGTTAGTGAGACCCCCCCCCCAGATGATCCACATGCACTATGTATTCTGAATAAGAGACTCAGTTTTATTCCCCCTGTACAATCAGAGGTGAGTGATGTTCTAACTGATTTAAGACTTTGTTGTCAGAATTTGACTTTAAAATTAATGTTTAATGATAATAATGATGCTACTAACAGACCACGATTCAGGCGGCCAAGTGTTTTTGTTCCATCTATGCCTTTGCATGTACAGCTTTTTATAAAAATGTGTGAAAATGAGTTATGTGAATACATGCATGGAGAAAGGGCTAAGGGCTATTATAAATTAACAGCATCACAGCACTGAGCCCTAAATGTTTTAAAGAATAATCAGGTTATAAGCATCAGACCCTCTGATAAAGGAGGGTCTATAGTAGTCATGAATCATAAAGATTATACTATGAGTATGCTTACCATGCTGAATGAGGATACAACATATATACAGATCAGCATGGAGAGAGTAAGATCTATTATTGATTATGTACATAGTGCCTTATATGAATTATTTATGGAAACTTCCATTAACTGTGACTTGTTTAATTTTTTGTATATGACTGAACCTAAGATACCATTGACAAAGGGCCTTCCCAAGGTTCATAAATCTTTGACTAAACTACCCCTATGTTTGATTGTGTCAGGGGAAGGATGGGTCACACAAACATGTTCTTTATATGTGGAAAGTAAGCTTAAGACAATGTAGTCTTTGGTCTCTGTTGTATTCAGTGACACTGAGCAATTTTTAACTGACCTCTTCATATTTTTGTAGAGATGTGGTGATATAACAGTTTTTTTTTCTTGTGACTTTTGATGTAGTGAATTTATTTACGTGCATCCCGAATGAGCATAGCCTTGATACCATTAGAAAACTGTTGAGACACAGAGGGAATTTTGACAACAGTCAGGTTGATATGGTTTGCTGCTTGTTGTTTTTTGTTTTAAACAATAATGTTTTTTTGTATGGTGACTGCTTATATGCACAAAAATGGGGGGGTGGCATGGGCATCCCCTGTGCAAATTCATATGCAGTAATGAACTCATGGGAGGAACAATTTGTGCTTGACAATAACAATCTACACAGACCACACAATAGATTTTACAGTCATTTTGTGGACAATGTTTTTATCTTGATGGGAGGGGGCAAAAAAGAATTACATTAACCATACCATTGAATTTTTGAGGTTTACTATGTCCACATCACAGACAGAGATAGATTTTTTGGATGTACGATTATTGGTTAACCATTGGTCAGATAGGTACTAATTTATTCCGAAAGGGATGTTGGAAAAAATAGATACTTGTCCTTTGATAGGATGCACCCCAGGTATATATATCCTAATGTAGTAACAGGCCAATACATGAGAGCTTCTAGGCTATGCACACAAGAGGAAGCATTTCATGAAAACATTGATGCATTGAATCAACATTTTATGAAAAGGGCTATAAGAAAGACCTTCTGATACAAAATAAGGAAAGGGTGGTCAAGGATAGAAAAACACTGCTGCCCCATATTTCTCTAGACATGCTTCTAGTGCCCATAAGGATAGGACCTTTGTCAGTAAACTCAGATTTGGTTTGAAGTACACAAATTATGTAGGCTCTGTATATAATATTATAAGAAAAAACTGGGGAATACTCACAAGTGACAATAAGAAAGCTGAAATAGTTGGGAAGAATCCCTCTTTTGTGTATAAAAAGTGTTTAAACTTGAAAAGACAACTGTGCACAGGGAATTGCAACATTAGGTCAAGTAACTTGCTATTTGCCAGACTTGGTACATACAGTTGCAAGTATTACAGAGGCAGTACATGTATTTCACATGAACAAGTGTTTAAACATCCACGGATGAAATATATTTTTAGTACCAGATTCTATGCAGATTGTAGTACAGCAAATGTGATTTATTTAGCCACATGCAAGTCCTGTGCAGGATTCTATGTTGGTAAGACAAATAAGAGATTAAAAAATAGATTTTTAGTCATTCTCATGATATTAGGACTTGCAATATGAACAATACACTAGCTAAAGATATTAAAGAAAATAGTGGACATGAGTTTCCCCCGGATTCAGCAAGCCCTGCATGGCATGCAGGACTAGTGCAAGAACTCCAGCAGGCAATATGTCTGCTGTGCAATCCGGGAATAATCAGTAGGGACGTACACAAGCGCACCTGCACTAGTTCTGCACAGACTCAGCCCCTATATGCAAATTACCCCATTTGCAGGAGAAATCCATGCAAATAAGGTGAATTTGCAATCCAGGAATCTGGAAACTGGCCTGCAGGACTAGTGTAACCAGTAGAAATGTACTCCACCAGTAATGGAGTACATTTCTGAAAACTACAAAACAGAGCCATGACAGCTCCAAATAAAGGGTGGATATTATGTAGAAAGCATGCCAATGGCCAACTATAAGACCATTGGCATGGAAAACAGTTGTATTTTTTTAGCCAATCTCGGTTGTTTAAGCGTAGAGCAGCGGTGCGCAAATGGGATCGGGCAGAAAATAAGAAAAAAAAACCTAAAATAAGCATTCTAACCAAAATCACTATTTTGCCATTATACTCAATGGCAGGCAGAAGAGAACATGGCCAGTGAATAGTGGTTGCTAAGGGAGGAGGCTCAGTATGGGACATGTAACTATGCATCAGCAATCAATCCTATGCAAATGAGGGGAATGATACTGAGTCCCAGATTTCCCCTGCATGCTAGTCATCACCCAACAGTGTAAAGCAGGAATAGCTTGGTGCAGTCCTAGAAGTTAGCTGACATCATAGGTGGGGGTGTCAGGCATACTGTAAGTGGATTGGAGCCCTGTGGCTCGGGTTTGCCCTTAGCTTAGAAGAGCTATGCAAGGGGGTGTGTCTGAGGCTGCCTAGCACTCTTTACATTGCCTAAGCGGGTAAGTAAACTAGGAAATAGCAACTCTGTGCACATCTGAGCACTGTGTTTGTGCGGCACTCCCCGGGGCTTGAACAGAAAGGTAATGGGAAGGGAAAACAGAAGTAGGAAGGTAATCTAGGAAAGCTAGCATAGTTGCCAGGTGAAATGTATCAGAATCATCCAATTACACAGGCAGCAGACCAGCCCAGCCCAGAATATTACTATAAACTATGCAAACACCTTTCCCTCTGGTTTTTCCCACATACTCTACACCACTGGTGTATACAAAATGGGGAAATTGTAGCAAACAAAAACAACAAAATGATAGGGGCTGCAGCAGCTATCAGACATCAACATGTGGAAGAGGCTGAGGGTGGTGAGGATGAGAATGCTGTTGACCAACCCACAGTGAGGAGACAGAGAAGGGTATACAGACCCAGGGTAACCTACCAGAGGCTACATGATCTGGAGATAGTGGAGCACTATAAGGTGGACAGGGACTTCCTACAGCAAATTGTTGAGCTGTGCCAGCCACACCTGACACACAGAACTAACAGAAGAAAACCCATCCCATTAGATACCTAGGTATGTGTAGGCCTAGGAATACTAGCCATAGGTACCTCCCAATGCCCAACTGGGGATATCATGGGGATCTCACAGGCATCAGCATCCAGAGTATTCCACCATTTCCTGGATGCCATGTAAGCACATGCCAGTGAGCATGTATATTTCCTCAACACCCATGAGGTGTTGGCCAGCAATATGCATCTCTTCCATGAAGTAGCCTAATACTCTGAGGTGGTGGGTGCTATAGACTGCACACACATATGTATCAAAGCACCACCCGGTGAGCTGGATAGGGTCTACATCAACTGCGAGGGCAACCCCTTCATCAACTGCCAGGTTGTGTGCGATGCCCAGGGCATTATAATGAATGTGTGTGCTGGCTGCCCTGTAAGCTATCATGATTCTCACATCTGGCATCTGAAGCAGCTGTACCAGAGATTTGCCAATGGGAACATCCCTTACGATCACCTAGTGGGAGATGCTGGTTACGCACTGGAGCCATGGCTGATGACACCCATCAGAAATGCACACACACACCTGAACAAGAACGCCATAATGAGGAACATGCACAGACCAGAATCATAATAGAGCATGTGTTTGGGATGCTCAAGTCACAGTTCCAGTGCCTGGACACATCTGGTGGAGCCTTGCAGTACTCACCAACTACATGTACCCAAAATGCCATCGTATGTGCCATGCAACACAATATGATCCTGTGGAAACAGCTGCAGCAGGAACAGCATGGGGCAAGGCCACACAGTCCCACACCAATGCCATGGCCTGAACAGGCACAGAGTGACTCGCAGGAGGAACAACCTGAGCCTGCCCCAGTAGGCAGATGGAGGCATGCCCAGTATGCCATGGCCATGGCAAAGAGGCAACGCATAGCACATACACTGACACAGTAGGGACCCAGAGAATGACACCTCTCTCTGACTCTCACATGCAGTAAAAGGGATGCCAAACATGACACTACCTGTGCTCAACCACGTATAGGGAGTGTACTATGTGCATCTGATATAGGCAGCCCCCAGCACAATCTTCAGTACTGCCACACCCACAAGGTAAGTCACTCCCCTTACCGATTGCTGATTGGAGTAGTATGTGTTGTTAATTGTATCTATGGTATGGATGTGAGCGTGCAAGGGAATTCGGTGGCTGAATGGGATGCCAGCAGATAGTAGACACTTATAGTGGCAGCATGAGATCTGTAACAAATACAGATGTCACCACAGTAGCCAGTACTACACATGGTGACAAAACCCACTGCAGGAAATGTGCTGGGCCACATGCATGTCCATATGACACACATGCCAGTCAGGGAGGTTCACATACCCAACAACAGTCACAGCTAGCAGGACAGGTGTAGACAATCACAAACAAAGGCAGTGCAAAGGCCACTGAATGATGCATATGGGTAACCTCCCCCCTAGGCCTACACAGACAGACTACATCAGGTCAGGCAGTGTGATGTTACTTCTGAAGGGTAGGAAGTCAGAAACTAATATGTAGGTCAATCAAACGTAAGACCTGTACTACACTGATATGCCCCTAGTCTGCATGATAGGTTAGAAAACAGAATGAAATGGAGTACCTGACATACCTGTACAGTCATAGCAAATGTGTACAAGTGTGAGGTGTACCCCCCCAATCCTGTGTAGCAATGTAGAAAAAGTTAGGTGTGCCCTCCATCCTATGTAAACATCTAGTAACAGTAAGGTGTGCCACCCCCAATCCTGTGTAGCAATGCAAAAACAGTCAGGTGTGCCCCCCCCATATCCTATGTAGACAGTAGTAACAGTCAGGTGAACCCCCCAGTCCTATCTAGAAGTGTAGTAATAGTCAGGTGTGCCCCCCCCAATCATATGTAGAAATGTAGTAACATGTATGTATAGGTATAATACCAGTGGAGCACAGATGCCCAGACGTGGCCAAGGTAGCAGGATAGATTGTAGCATTTGCACAATATGCAGGTATGTGTGTGTTAGGTTGGTGTGTGTTTCATATTGCGTGAGAGTGGTCAGTATGTATGCATGTTGAGGTATGGCCTGGTGGCCACTGCCCACTACTGCTGATGACAGGGGCAAATCCTCACAACTCCAAGCCGGTCACAAGTGGTGTCCCACAGGGCTCGGTCCTTGGCCCCCTATTGTTTGGCATCTACTTCTCAGAAGTACAGGCCAACATAGGAGGACATTGGCTGACAAAGTTTGCAGACGACTGCAAACTGGGCGCCATAGTGGAAAGTGCATCAGACACGGATATCCTTCAGAAGGGACTCACGGAAACAGATAGCTGGTGCCAGAGCCATGGCCTGAAGTTAAACGCCAAAAAATGTATAGTCATACCCTTCGGGAAAAACAAGGTAACCCCAAGCTACCATATAGGTGGCAATCCACTAAGCACAGAAGAGGTTATCAGGGACCTGGGGACCCAGGTTGACAGTGGCCTTTCTTTTGACACTCACATTGCTAAAGTGGTTAGAAAGACCTTCTACATTGCCCACCTGATCATGAAGGGATTCACATCCAGAGCTAGTGAGGTTATTGTTCCCCTGTACTCTTCACTTATCAGACCAATGATCGAGTACAATGCCCCATTCGGGATGTATCTCACCCGACATCTGCAGCAATTGGAGAGACCCCAAAAGTTCCTCACCAAAAGGATAAAGGGACTCCAAAATCTGTCATATGCTGCCAGATTGAAGAAACTCCAGCTCTATTCAGTCGCATACCGTCTGCTCAGAGGTGACATGTGCCTGACATACAAGGCCATGTCCAACCCGGAACTAATGGACATGCTCCACCTCAAAAAATCCAAATCCACCAAAACCACTAGAGCAAGCGACTTAAACCTTGGCACGGATATAAATAGGACGTGCTGGAGGGATAGATTTATCACTCAGAGACTCCCTATGCTGTGGAATAAAATCCCGGTCCATGTGAGGCAGAGCACCTCGCTGACTCTGTTCAAGAGAAATCTAGACCTGTGGATGGGAGATCGTAGGTTTACCCAGGGAATCATCTCTGTGTCACTGCTGGACAGAGGCACAACAAACTAATGGGCACAGTATTTTTTCATATAAGGGGTGGCGTAAGCCACAAAAATTTGGGCTAGGCTTATAAATGCCTTAGGGCAGATAGCCTAGTATAAACCTATGAACCTATGAACAATGCTTTTTAGGCTAGTCAAACTCACTACAGCTCAAATGTCCTACTTTGGTGAGGCCGCTGATGTCACTCACTGTGAAATACACTTTTGGGAAGGAGTACTCTAGTACGGTGCATGCTATAACTGCATAGTGCTGTTGTGTAATAAACTAAGTAGGTAAGAGTTTTAATCCCAGACATGGCAGGTGTGTGTGTGTTTGCCATTTGTATTCTGTGTGGAGGTGGCTGTGAGTGTGTAACAACTGGACTCATTGTGGAGTGGGTTTTGCAAATTTCTTATATGGTCACCCTATTATATGTCAAAATGCCTACCTTACAGGGATAACAGATGTGAACTAGCCGAGAGCCTGGGGTGCCAATCCATACCCCTACATGTGACATCAAGGCCTGGTGAACAAAGTTAGCAACCTTTGTATTACCCAGGGAACACTCTCAACCCATGTCTCATACACAAACACACTTGCCTAGGCAACAACCGCTATGTTGGTAGTACCCTGCGTATTGCCCACAGATAGTAACTATGGTGTGATTGCAGTGGACTACAAAGGTCATGGCACCCTGTCCATCAGTACAATAGGCACATACATGCAGACAGTGCACCTTCAATATGTTCCCCACTAGACACCTGCAACACCTGTGGTGCCATTAAATGTGACCCACAAAGGACATACCATGCCTTAAACAAATGCCTTGTATGGGCAGATGCTACTGACACCAGGGAATAACTGTATCATGCTATCAATGTAGGTGCAGGGTCAACCTGCTATCCATTACCAGTTCCTGTCACATGATGCCAGGGCTGGCACATCTAATGATAAAAATCTGATAACACAACATGGGCCAGACACCCCAGGTACAGTTCCACATGTCACTGAACATGCATGTGGGACTTGTGCAAATCCCAGACACCGACCATTTCATGGACTAAAGAACGCATACATGGCAAGTAATGCACAGCAATGATCACACAAAATAGTTACCCAGGTGACTGGATGATGAATACAATATTCACCTGTGTGGGCCAATCCAGACACTACACCCCTGAGCCACACTGCAGACCATTGTCATGTGGCCTGATGCCAATGTATACCTATCACCTAGCCTTGTATATCCTTCTGGCACAGTCAACCACTGCACACCCATGAAGCAATGCACCCATGCATGTCAGTACTGGCACCCTGTGCCTGTGTTTGTGGTGCATGATGCTTTTGACCACATTCAAACTCACTACAACTCCCATAGGCATACTGAAGCATGTTGTCTGATGTCAGACACCTCCACATATCCTTTGCCCATATAACCTCCGGATGACCCCTGTGGTGCATGTGATACCTGCACAGTACTGTAATGTGGCAAATTAACTAGTGAGGAGGTGTGTTCTTGACCCTACCAAGTGTGTCAATGTGTGTGGATCCCTGAGAGAGTATGGCTGTGTTGACGCTGGCACCTGTTCATGTGGACAGGCACATGTACTACACCTACTGAATAGCTACCATATCACTGTTGCAGATGTCACTCACCATCACATGTACATTTGGAGACCTCCTCAACATGTAAGCTATGTGGCGCATCCAATAACTGCATAAACGTGTGATAGCAATACATAGTCAGTCAGGGGTTTGATATCCTGTAGTGGTAGATGTGTGACACAAACATGTTTAGGTTTTACTCTCCCACCCCCTCCCTGACTTGTCTTTGCCTCTGTCTGCCTCTCTCACTCCCTCTCTGGTGGATGTGGAGACCTACACTTGCTTTGCTTAGGCAGCAGCATGTGTTTTGTAAGTGGTGCTCATGATCAGCTGATGGTCTCTGCACAAATTGCAGCCCTCCTCTAGCTGATTGCATGGGGAACAGCTGTGGTAACATTCCCATAGCCGATTGCATGAAAACACACTCCAATATCTAGGAACATCCTGTTGGTGTTTGGCCTTTTCATTTGCTGTGAGAAGGACCTAGATCTGTTGTTTGGCAAACAGCATCTCAGATAGATTGGGGATTTACCTCTAACAACATACACTGTGGAAACAGGCCAACACACAGGAGGGGGATGTGCCTGACATGACTACAGAATGTAAGTCTTGCTATTCTACATTTGGAGTAATGTTGTTTAACAGGGTGTGTGTGGATATGGCTGGTCTACATGTTTTAATACCTGTCATGACAGTGCTATGTTTCTGAGGAAACCCCATCTGTAGGGTCATCTGCAGTGTGTGGTGCCTTTTGCGTCTTGTGTTACTCACATCACCTATCTGTGACCTGCAGAAGCATAGTGTGGGGATTGCAGTCAGTACATGGTGACAGACATGAGAGTTACTGACCTCATATCCCTCATATGACATATGTCGCAACAAACCCTGTTACAACAGTAAATGTTTGAGGTTATCACAGCAACATGTCAATATTGGCTCTGTGTTTGTGCCTCCAGCCACAACTCTGTCAACCTGTGTACATATGTCATGGAATAAGAGGTGCATATGTCCTGTACACCATAATTTATTGACGTCATATCTGATAACAAGCCAATGAGATATCACACTGAGACACATGTTATGTATAGTAGGGATTCTCTTTGAGGACATGACCTGGGCATTCTGTGGTTGTGTGTACAGTATTGAGGTCTGTGTACTTATGGTGATTGTCGACAGTGTGTGTATTGTGAATATGTACTTTGGCCTGTGTACAGACTGTGGTAGATGTCATTGTTCTTTGTCGTGTTCTATCTGATGTTATATGCTGCTCCACTGCATGTTACCCTATCAACTTACATGTTTGTAGAGCCAAACACACACATGTCCCATACCACAGAAAGGCATCAGACCCCACTGGGTAGTACCCCAATATATGTAGGGTTAGTGTGTGAGTGGCACATACAAGGATGGTGCTGATCAGATAGTCCATATACTGTAATATTAAGCTAGCTAACATATGTGGCTGTGGCTGTGTTTGCATTGGTTGTGGTTATGCACTTTCACACAGGTGTCTGTTACTCTGTGCTGTGTCATGCCTGTAGAGCCTGCTATATATGCAGGTACATGTGTATACCCCATAAGAAATGTAGGCCAGTGTTGTGGCAGTCTGCCTGTAGCCTGCACAGTGCTTTGTAGCATGCCTTCTAGCTTAGTGCACTTACCCAGTGTGATGTCATGTCCAGATAGTTGCCAGATGTACTGTTGCCAGGCCACCAAAACAGTCATGTATGTCAGACAAGGCAGTGGGATTCTATACAGACGTATGTCACTAACTAGTGGGTAGGATGTGGCCATGGCACCTCTGTACCAGCAGGTATTATGGGTCAGGACAGACAGGGGTGTGTGAATGCATAACCTATGGAGGCAAATGTATACCAGTATTTACATGACATACTCATCTACATGGCTAACATCCACATTGTCAGGCTTGGTCTACATGTCTTGCACTAAGGGAGTCTGTGTATACCTCTGGACTGACCAGAGTGTGTCAGACTGTCCACATTTATTGACCATATCTCTGATGTAGTCCACATGATCATTACTGTGCTAGCAGTGGCACTGTACTATGATGTCCTTAGGATTTCTGTCAGTAGCCAATGGCACACATGTTTAAAGCAGATGTGACCTCCCACACACAACATGTCTGTGAAGACAACCCCTATCACAGTATCAATAGTCTACATATATACCTGCACTACATACCTGACATCCCCTTGCACTAAGAGGTAGGGACTACTTGGGCTGAAGTAGGGCTCCACTCCATGTTCAGAACATATGGTGGACATATATGTATATATAATTATCCATATATCTATATAGATATATACACATATACATATCGACATACATAGATGGATATGTATATGTACATATATATATATATATATATATATATATATATATATATATATATACATATAATCACTCAGATATATACATATACACAGAAATATATGTCTACACACATACAGATAAAGATACATATGCACATATACTTATGGATATCTACATATATATTGACAGCAATAGGTATATCAGAATAGATATGTATGTACATATAGTTATAGATATCTACATATATATCTACATAAATAGGCATATCTGTACACATAGGATGTGCATACATATATACCTATATATACACATATCTATATATACATACATATATATATATATATATATATATATATATATATATATATATATATATATATATATATATATATATATATATATAAACATACGAAGAGATGTACACATGGCCATATATATGTTGCACTATACAGATGTGTATACAGACATATGTATGAATATACATGTGTATGTACATGTAGACATATATTAACCTATTATATGTATATATCCATATTCCTGTCATGTGTAAACCTCATGGTTGTGTATACTCTCCAAGATGTATCTCATTGTATGTATCTGCTATGTGTACATTATGTTAAAACAACATGTGATGCAACAGTCATATTAATAACAAGTTCTACACAATTGTGGAAGCAAAGGCAATTGTTCAATACTAATCAATATGCGTATTGACAGATATCTTGGAAAAACAACCAGTGTCTTTGCAGTCATCATGACGTAGTGGTTAAGTGTTGTGACTTTAGTGTACAGGGTCCTGAGTTCAAGACCTGCAAGGGCTATTGTTTTTGTTGCTGGACAGAACCAGGGCTGACAGATACAGAGTGGTTAAGGCAGTTTTGAGCAGCTTTAAGTGCATTTGTGTGGGTTTGCGTGAAGCTAAGTGGTGCTAAGCTTGGGGTAAATGTATGGGCGCTTACACAGTGCAGGCTTTGCTTACCAGTGAGCAAATTAGCTTAGCTGTTATATTGCAGCAATGTTGATACCTTCTAAGCATGGCTTAGCCCTGGTAGCCAGTTCACACCACCCAGTCTGATAACATAGCAAGGTAATGCCATCTGTAATAAGTGTATATAATGCCATGTACAATACATGGGCCTATGTGCTGTCATTACAGTACCAAGGGGTGTGAGTGCCATGTCTGGGACACAGACACATATGAGGCCTGTACAGCACTGTTATCCATGTGACTGTTTTACATACAGGGGTAGTAGCCCAGGGTATGTGCTGTCACACTGGCATGTAGTGTATCATGGCGGTACTACTGTTGACAGTGCCTACACATGCAAGAGTAGAGTGCTAAATTTAGTACTGACAACAGGCACACCTGCAGGCATAGCTGGACTCTGAGGCTTCCCTGTTGTATCCCTGGTGTGTGAGCTGTGTCACAGTATATATCCCCTACTGGGTAATGATCCAACATGTGGAATGTAACTGCAGACTACCGTCTGTACAGCACATGATAGCGAGGCCTCCTGACATGTAGCTATATCATAATTATTGTTGTCAAACATCTATCTGGCAACACATTTATCCTACTGCAAGTCCCTGTACAGATGTGCAGATGGAGGTATCCCACTGGGATATGTACAGGCATCCTAAGCTTGATTGACACTGACATGTCTGCCTAGCTGTGTAAGAACTGGCACATATTAGAGATAACATCCTGCACACACCACATGCCACAGGTACCTCCACTACACTACCACAGTCAACAGAACATGCTGGTTACAGGTCTCCATCGCAGACACAAACCATGTATTGTAATGCATGTTGCATGCATGTCAATTTGATCACCTCAGTGGCCATGTGCAGGAAGAACCTGGAGGAATGGCTGATGCATGACACTCTCACACTCAGGGTCACCACAGTAGTAACTGTCAATAGCTTGCCTGCTAAAATATGGCAGGTGGCAGGATACCACTGTACACACAGCTCCTACACAACCCATCTCTCCTTGGACAATAGCTAGGTACACAGCTATGACCACCTGCAGAGATGCACCCCAGTACTGACATATGCGTATGTGTGCATGACTGAATATAGCAGTGTCTGTGTGTTAGCACACCCGTACATGGGAATTCCATGAGGGCCTTCACAACCATCGAAACACCCATTGCCATAGCCAGTTGTGGCTACTGCTGTATGGGGCATTACATGTACCCTGTTAAGCTCCTCTCCATACCAGCTACACAAGCTTTGCAGTACCATCACAACAGTTTTGTACAAATGGGTTGATAGGCATGGGATACCCATTGTGTTATGGCAAGTGTATGTGTGCATGTCCATTTATCTGTAGAGTACAGCATTCCAAGGCCACATACTCCTATTACAATACCCATTGCCACAGTCGTACAGATAGTGTTGTTGATACCCATAGGTGAGGCATGACAATGCAACACCCTGCTATGCATGTGGCATGTGCATTAGATGCACATCCCTGTAGTACCACTGTTGGAATCTACAATGGGTTGTATCTCAGTGATGACCAATGTGTTATGGTGGGTATGTCAGAGTGTCATCATTGGTTTCAGGGAGTACAATATCCACTGGAGGATGTGGGTGCTGTGTACAGTGTCATTACACCAAGGTATACCCGGTATATGTCCCATGTACCACATCATGGTTACCACTGTCACCATCAACCATACAGGTAACTGATACCGCAATCCAGGCCAGTTATGCATGTGCTGTGTGCAGCCAACCTGTAACACATTGGACACATGGTCAAGTTAATTAGCAGCACTAGGCCCACGTCTCTTATGTGTCTGTTAATGTGTATATGAAGGTATGTCACACTATGCATTGTCCATATACACCCATTACACCCCCCATTAGCATACTGTACATTTCTGGGGATGTTCTGCGTGTAACATGTAACCTGGGACACACCTCACTCTAAACGCTTTGTGGTGTGTGCAATGGAAGCCATACACTTCAGTATCACTACATACCTAGGTAGGAGTCTAGTCCCAGTGTTGCCAGGTAACAGTGTGTGGGTGTGTGGATGGGTCTACATCAGGTTGCAGATTATACATGCCCCGGTGGGTCTCCTGTCCATGTGGCACAGGCAATAACTGTTATGCAAACCTGTGACATGTGTTCAACTGTACCCCAGATATGTCACATCCAAGGTGTCACCACAGTGCCATACCCCATTTTGTAATATGACTGCAGACCATCCTTGTGCTGACACATGTACCCCTACATCACAAATGGATAACATTATAGAGACCACAATCAACCAGTGTTACTAACAGCTATAATGCATCATTGCTGGACGGCTACACTATCTGATATATATGCATTACACTTTACTCATTACAAAATATTACACTGCAGTACTGTGGTACACTGTAGTAAAGTCACCATGTGCATCAGAACCATATTAGCCTGTCCCTGCATCAATGGCATGGATGACAGGGATGTGGCACAGGTATCATCATATGCACAGGGTGTGTTGTTGGTTTGCCAGAGGCCAAGGGTGGGCCATACATTTGACATGATGTGTGTGGGTTAGGGGTGTACTGAGGTTAACTGGGTACGGTCATGTGGTGGGTGTAGGTATGGGGTTGCCCAAGGTGTGTTTGTATAGTGTGTGGGTATGCATGGACACAGTTCTGCCAGGTGGCTGCCCTACACAGGTGTTTATGAACAGCTGAAGACCATACCTTGAAAGGTGTGCAGGTCCTGCCTCTGGCCACAGACACATGGACTGTGCCTGACAGGGGTTCTATGAGCATGTCTAGGTACAGGCTTCGATGTGCTGCCCTTACCTGACAATGACAAATGTCTGCTGGTACCAGGTCCCTTTTGGGACTGGCCAGGACCACATGCTCGTGGCCTGCTGTGGTGTGGTGTGGACAGTACCCCCCTGTAGTGCCAGGGCTGGTACTGTCACTACGGGATCCCCTTGGTGTTCTAACACATCCACGTTGACTATCAGCTGTTGGCATTGCTGGCCTATATCCATGCGGCCGTTGCCGCACTCCCACCACACGTTCAAGCATGGACAGACCACGGTTGATGAGGGCCATCATTTCACCAGACCATCTATCCATGAACTTAGTTAACGCATGGATGGCACCAGCCAGTTCACAGGCGTTGTCACTTGCAGATGTGAGAGCAGCCCTCTGCAGCCTCAGGCCCTGTCTGGTGTAACATTCTATACATGTCTGTATCGCCATTACAGCCTGAAACATGTGCCTGCTGGTACCAGCTGTGTCGCCTCTGCCAGGAGCATGATGTCCAGTGGCTCTACCATGAGTACCCTGGAACATCTGCCTATGTGGTGCCCTGCCAGAAATTTGGCTATGCCTACTGTGGCTAGACATAGTAGGCATGGTTACCACACTTTCCTGTGCACTGCCACCAAACGCCAGCTGTCCCTCCATTATGGCCACTGGTGGTGGGGTATGTATAAGCACTGAAACTGTGTGCGGGGTTGGGGTGGTTAAAAAGGGGATGTCAAATGATGCCACTGTTTCAGCCCCTGACAAACCCACCTGTGCCTCAACAATGCTTCATCATATTCTGTGTCTGTATGGAGACCAATATCAGATTGCATGCAGGAGGGACCCTGACCCACCTCACCACCTGTGGATGCAAACAATAAATACACTTTAAAACTTGTACAGCATTGCCTAACAGTATACACACACATACACACACACACACACACACACACACACACACACACACACACACACACACACACACACCACCACCATAATACCTTCCTGTCCGTGACTTTACAGACAGTCCCACGTACATTTCCATGTGTTCCCAATCCTACATCACACTTGGTAACATACACACATTGATACCACTCATTAACATTTCAGTCCACTAAATGCCTAAACAAGTGATCACAACACAAGACCTGTTACTACATTACCTGCCTGACCTGTGTGTAGCGGTTTTAGATGGCCTCATTGCTGTCATTCAGTATTCACCCTGTGTATGTCCGGATATCAGGAGCATGGGCCATATATGTGTGGGATACTATGTTCACTCCATAATATCATGCATTGGTGTGTCATGTGTATGTATTGCTCAGTACATAGGTTCATAGTTTGGTACTAGGCTATCGGCCCTAGGGCATATACAAGCCTAGCCATAACAATTCCCTGGATATTTCTTCCCACAATATTTACTTCTCTGGACCCCTGTCTAGCAGGGTGACTGACATGATCCTCAGGGTGAATTTCCTATCTCCCATCCAATCATCAAGATTCCTTTTGAAGAGGGCCAATGAGGCACTCTGCTTGACATGTATGGGCAGTCTATTCCACAGTATGGGGAGTCTCTGGGTTAGGAATCTATCCCTCCAGCATGTTTTGTTCATTGTGATGACAAGGTTTAGATCTCTGGAGCGTGTGTCTCTGAGGGATTGGGATTTCTTTAAGTGGAGCATGTCCAACAGCTCAGGGTTTGACATGGACTTTATGTTAAGCAGAGATCGCATCTGAGTAGACGATATGCCACAGAGTATAGCTTGAGTTTTTTTTTGATGGACAGCATATGGCATCTGCTTTAGCCCTGTGATTCTTTTAGTGAGGTATTTATGTGGCCTTTCCAGCTGTTGCAGATGTCTTGTGAGGTACATACCAAACGGGGCTTTATACTCTGTAATGGGTCTAATAAGGGATGAGTACAGTGGGACAATTGCCTCCTTTTTTCTGGATGAAAATCCCTTAGTGATGAGGTGTGCCACATAGAAGGATTTCCTGACAGTTGCTGCGATGTGGTTATTGAAAGTGAGACCACTGTCCACCTGTGTCCCTAAGTCTCTCATCACACTTTCGATGTTTAGTGTACTGCCACCTATGTGGTAATTCATGGGTACATGTTTTTTCCAAAGGGGATAACTATACATTTCTTGGCATTAAGCTTGAGCCCATGGCTCTGGCACCAGGCATCTGTTTCTGTAAGGCCCTTTTGTAGAATATCCACATAATTTGAGGATTCAATAATGGCTCCCAGTTTGCAGTCATCTGCAAACTTTGTTAGCCAGAGTCCCTTAGTGTTGGCCTGTACTTCAGAGAAGTAGATGCCAAACAAGAGTGGCCCCAGGATCGAACCCTGAGGTACTCCACTTGTCACTTGTCTAGAGCTGGATTTGGAGTCAGCTACTTTTACACTCTGGGTTCTGTCAGTAAGCCAGTTGGCAATCTATCAAGTGACGTAGGGATTTATGCCCAGCTTAGTAAATTTATCTATGATTCCAGAGTGAGGGATGGTGTCGAAGGCCTTGGTGAGGTCCAGGTAGGATGTGTGGACCACCTTACCCTCATCCACAGCTCTGGAGACTGATTCAAAGAAGTTAATCAGATTCAGGAGACAAGATCAGCCCTTCACAAATCCAAACTGGGTGGGGTCCAGTGTTTGAAGGTTGCCAATGTCTTTGTTTATAAGTTCCATGATAATGCATTCCATGCCCTTGCAGATCAGGTTTGTCAGACTGATGGGACAGCAGTTCCCGGGATCCAAGGTGGATCCCCCCTTGTGGAGTGGAATAACTGTAGCGGTGTGCCACTCAGTGGGCATGAAGCCTGAGGCGAGGCTATGATTAAACATGATACTTAGGTGAGGTGCCAGCTCATTTTGTAGTTCATATAGTACACAGCCTGGGATGTCATCTGGTCCCATGGATGCTGTATTCTTAGCTTTGGAGAGTGCGGTTTCTACCTGTGTGGCTGTGATTACCTGAATATGGCAATCTTTTGGTATTGAGATGGGCCCTTTAGGGGGTGAGAGGGGGGTGAAGTTAGCACTAAATCGATCTGCCAGGATATTGGCAATATCATTGGGGTCAGTATATTTAATGCCATTCTGTAGTAGCTCAGAGCAGAGCTGAGCATTGCCATTTAGATTCTTGACATAACTATAGAATGCCTTGTGGTTGTCTTTGGAATATTTGGCAATTTTATTTCGTAACTAGCTTTTGAGGATTTTATGAGGGATCTCAGCTTCTTAATGAGGCTGGTGAGGGAGTTTTTGCATCCTGGGATTATCCTCTTTTCTGCAACAGTTTCTTCCTTCTGTTGTATAGAGTGTTTACAACAGGGGACTACCAGAGTGGCTTCCTTTTTTGGAGAAGAGCATCTTGGTTCTATTTGGGATGGCACAATTCATGCATGAGTGGATGTGCTCATACAGTGCCTTAGTGTAGAATTCTGCAGTTGAACTTTCAGATCCCGTCTACATGGGTGTTGTGACGTTTGTCACTTCTGACTTCAGTAGCATGAAGTTGGCTTTGGAGAAGTTTTTTAAGGAGGTTTCCTTACTGGGGGGTGGGGGTGGGATGTGGATGTCAAGGGTGATTTGCTTATGGTCAGACCTGACCAATGAGGGGGTGACCACTGGTGTGGAGCATCTATCTCCCATGTTGGTAATGACCAGGTCTAGGATATTGGAGCCCCTGGTGGGACAATGGATTAGTTGATCCAGGATGTTAGAATTTATGAATTCCAAGAACCGTTGGGAAAAGGAGTTGGTACTCGAGTAGTTTTCCCAGTTAATGGCAGGGTAGTTGAAATCACCCAGTATTAGGGTGTTTGGTTGTATCTTAATATCTTCCAGTATGTTTAGAAAGGTGTAGTGAGAATCTTGGGGCATCCTGGGGGATCTGTAGCAAGCTACAATTTGGATTGCAGTCGTACCTAGTGTTAGTTGCACCTGGAGAATTTCAGATGCATTGTGTTGGGCAACTAGCCTGGAGGTGTGAATATCCTCGGTGAATATGGACACTCCTCCACCTTTAGTGTTTCAGTCTTGGTTTTGTGGCCAAAACGTGTGGTAAAAGTTGTAGCCTGGTATTGCAGGGGTACTCTCTGGAGCCTTGACCCAGGTCTCAGTTACTGCACAGATATCGATGTTCTCCGTTTTTAGGAGTGCCTCGAGAGAGTGCATTTTGAAGTTTAGACTTCTAGCATTGGGTAGCATTACCTTCAGATTTTGCATGCTTGTATCTGTTATGGTGGTGGTTTTATCCTTTGAACCTTGCCTAAAAGGCACTATAGGGGTGGCAAGAGCTTTAGCCAGTAACCTGAATCCCAGGGGTGACAGGTGCAGACTATCTCTGGCAAAGCACTGTGGTTTGTCGATCATGTCCACCCAGGCAGACAGATACTGGATCCCCTTTGAATGACACCAGAACCTTAGCCAATTGTTGAAGTCAATCATTTTGTCCTTATAATGTGGTATCATTCTGGGCAAAGGCAGGATGCTACTCAGGGCTAAGGTCATACCTGCCTGGGCCACATGATCCAAGAGCTCTTTCATGTCTCTTTTCATGTAGTCCAGGGAGGTGCATCTCAAGTCATTCACTCCAGCATGTACAATGACAGAGTCATATTTGTACTTGTTGTGGAGTGACTTGAGTGCATGTGTTATGTGGCGGATCCCGACACCTGAAAGGCAGCTGACCGTAAATTTCTCCTTGTTTAGCCTGGTGAGTGGGACATCAGTGTGCCTGACTATAGAGTCACCTATGACTAAAGTGTTGGGTACATTGTCTTGCCTTAGGGGATGTTGTTGGGTGGCACACTGGTGTTGTGAGCTATGTGTCACTTTGGTTGTGACTGGTGTTTGTTTGCGTTTCAGCTTCGGAGGTCCTTGTTGCTTGGGCAGGTTAATGTTAAGGGCCTCCATATATGTGGGTTTAGTGTTGCTATGTGTAGGTGTTGATGGTGTGGGTTTTGAAGGGCTATGAGTTGCTTGAGGTGTAGTGCAGGTGTTAACCTTCTCTTGACTGTCTAGCACAATCTTGGCTGGAGAGAGCTTTGCTTCCAGTTTGGCTATGTAAGTGCATCTCTCGCAGGTTGTAGTGTTGGGTGGTAGGAGGAGAGGATTGTCTGTGTACATGAGGCAGTTGCCGCATTGTCCCAGTATGCTCAGATTCACCAGGTGGACAGGAGAAATAACTGGAAGCTGACCCTTGGACATGCCTGTTTAGGTGCTTTTTTGTAAAGTTTAAGAGCTGTTTTCCCTTACCTTTGCAAGATACTTTGCAATTATAGGCTGTTTAGTGCCTACGATTAATTTCTCCTTATTGACAAGGAGAGTTGAGTGCTTGTATCAGTTTCAGGCTTCCTAGTGCTTTCCAGCAGGTTCTAAAGCAAGTGCTAGTCACAGGGGTTCAGATTTTAGTGTTACTGCTGAAAAACCAGCTAGTTTTGAGGGAAGATTTGAAGAGCAGACTTTCTGACACCTGAAATACTTTAACGGTAGCCTTGCAGTGCTGCAAGATGCGAAAAATGTGCAAACACACGCGTTTTTAAGCCAGAAAGTTGAAAGGGATAGAAATCAGCCCAAAAAGGCTAATAAAATTACATTTTCAGAGCTGGAAAACACTCATCTAGCGTTAGATAGGCAGTACAATGCTCACCACTCCCACTGGTAAGCAGTAGGTCTTCCGTCTACCACAGCAAGGTCTGGATAGCTCTGGACATAGAAAATAAAGTCCTGAGACAAGCAAAGCCTGGGGTATGGACTGGCTAGGAAAGGTGGGAAAAACAAGCAAACAAGATAGTATTTTTTTTGTTGAAACAGGCTAAACAATGCAATAATACAGTAAATAAACACAGAAAATGCTAACACACTTGAGTGTGTAGTCCAAAACATTAAATGCAATTAAAACACTACAAAATTAGCAATTTAAAACTTTTTAAATGAAGCAAGGCAAGTGCACAACTGAAAAACGATTTAAGAGGCAGTAATGAAGCAGAATACGTAGCTAGTCAACATATGCAGAGAAGTCTATATATACAGAAAAGGACCTAGAACACACAAACAATTCAGATGCAGTGCAACCTAGAGCACTTGAGTTGTAGCAATATTAAGGCAATTACAGTTATAATAAATGTTCTAAAATATACTCTATATTTCCAAAATATTTGAGAAGCACAGTCAGAACACAAGGAGATTCAGGCAATTTTTTTTGAAAGGGAAAAAGGAGAAACAGAAAGCCTTCTCAGATGTTCTCTCGGTATTAGGTAGAATGAGCTAATGACACTAGACTGGGAGGAGTGTCACAGATCATATTTACAGTAGGGGCAGGCACCTGCAAAGCCAACAAGTATAACAACAAGACATGAACAGGGAGGGAGGGTGTGTATAGACATAAATCCCCTCAAAGTTAGGGCTTAAATACCAGAGGATACAACTTTAGACAACTTTTTTTAAAGAAAAAGCACAAAAAAACAGCCCCCACTAGCCAGCAGCCAATTAACACAATCTAGCCAAGGTAAAGAAAGGCTTCTGCTAATTCAAAATGGCCTGTTCATGTGCTTTGAACAATCACTGTAGAAACAGGCCCAGAGCCAGCAAATCTGAACTAGGACAATACTAAATCTATTAGCCTACAGACAGTAAACACTACAGAAATCCACAAAATGAAAGTTTTTAAACAGATAAAGGAGCAAAGAGACTCTACAGAATGCTTTTAACTGCAAAAAAATCAGTTACCCATGCAGATTAGTTAATAGCAATAAAATACACTAAAAACTATGCAGTAGGTAATATAAATTGCTAAAAACAATAATCAGTATAAATAATCCAAAAAACAGGATAGTTATATATCTCAGATCAGAGTTGTAGTCAACCCCCCCCCCCTCCTCCACTCTGCTCAGTGCATATAGACAGAAATCCTGTCAAAGTTAGGGCTTAAATACCAGAAGATACAACCTTAGACAACTTTTTTTTTAAATCAAGCACAAAAGAACCAGCCCCCACTAGTCAGCAGCCAATTAACACAATCTAGCCAAGGTAAAGAAAGGCTTCTGCTAATTCAAGATGGCCTGTTCATGTGCTTTGAACAATCACTGTAGAAACAAACAGGCCCAGAGCCAGCAAATCTGAACTAGGACAATACTAAAGCTATTAGCCTACAGACAGTAAACACTACAGAAAGACACAAAATGAAAGTATTTAAACAGATAAAGGAACAAGGAGACTCTACAGAATATTTTTAACTGCAAACAAATCAGGTACCCATGCAGATTAGTTAACAGCAATCAAATACACTATAAACTATGCAGCAGGCAATAAAAAGTGCTATATATACATTGCTAGAAGCAATAATCAGTATACATAATCCAAAAAAACAGGATACTTATATATCTCAGATCAGAGTTGTAGTCAACACCCCTCCTCCAATTTGCTCAGTGTGTATAGCAGATATGCTGCTCAATCAGCCTATCATGTGACAACTGTGATATATGGATACATTCCCTGGTATTGACTAGTACTTTCCCAATGCATCTGTAGTGCTGCATACATGGGTTGTCGGTCACCTCTCTGCTGAATGTGATATTAAGGGTATATCTGGTGTCTACCTACCCTCTCAATGCCTGTTCCATGCTACAGACCTTATTATACTATCAGCTGTCCTGTGATTACATACATGACTAGTATTTCTGGTGTGTAATGTGGCAGTCCATGTCCATGCACTGCATGATCCCAAAAGGAGGAACTGTTGTATGGACAACCCCACAATCACACATGTGCATACATGGCCACCCACACAAGCACACACACATGTACACACGTATCCTACATGCATCAACCTCCCTCCACTTCAGCAGAGTGACCCTACAGACAAACTAACAACCCACCAGGACTCACACACAAACATACAGGTGAGGTTGCACAATGACAGTACACACAGTCTTGCTATTATCCATCTGTCAACATGCATAATATATGGTACACAACAGCATGCAGTGCAGCTATAGTCAATCCATGCTAGCAACAGTATACATGTGTGTGATGCATGTGCTGTGTCACTAGGTGATGCCCCTTCCCCTGGATACCACTGCACCCATGTACACAGTATTGCTGTGCACCTGTTCTGCACCCTGCCATGTACTGTGCACCACACCTCACAGATGTACAACCCATTGCTGAATGTGTAGTACCATGTCAATTATGTCAGCTTTAATGCTTACAGCCCCTATGTTTTTCAGCAACACATACCTGGGATGATATGTGGACAGACGTCATTTGTGAATGCCTGATGTCTGATTTACAGCTCTCAACATCAGCGGACCATGTATGACCAATCCAATACTCTTACCCTGACAACCATCAGAGTATACAGTGGCTATGGGGGGTGTACACACCCTTATTGATATGACGCACACATCCTTGATCTGCCATGGGACCACATCACAGCATATCTTAACAGTACATGAGCCAGATATGTAACATATGTCCTGTACTTTCACATGCAGTGTCTACGGAATGTGTTTGGTGTGTGGATCCTGATCGCAAAGCATACACACTGTGTGGGCATATGTGTGCACACCCTTATCATGATGGTTTGTTGCACCTATTGTTATGTGTACTACAGCAGTCACTACTCCTGGCAGGGGTATACTAGTGTGGGCCATCTGCATCTGCTAGTGTATGTTCAGTCTGCCCTACACATGTCCCCCTAATCTGCATGATTGCAAGGTCTTCTCATGTGCACATCCCTTGGTGTTCACACACTGCTGTCACTATTGCTGTGGTGGTAGGGTTAAGTCTTCCACAGTTTCTGAACCTGACTATGTGCAGATACAGCCATTCTCAGCATCCTTAGGATCCCTGCTGCAGTGCACTGGTGTGTCATGCTAACACCCCCATTCAGCCTTTTTGCAGATGCATGACAAGTAAGGCATACACATGTGTGTCACTTTGCAGTGTCTCATACACTGAACACCACATGTTACAGCCTAGTCCCAGCTAATAATGTGGACCAAAGTAATGCCTTATGCCATAGTGCAACTCTGCAACAGTTGCCATTGTCCTACAGGTATATACACTGGTGTTGCACTGTATATGGGTGTTGTTCCAAACATGCCCCTACTGTAGGCCATGTCTCCCACCATAATGTTTCTCCCTGTGGATACATTCCACAATGACAGGATGCTAGTTATCATGCAGGTGTCTGACATACCCTTTCAATACTCCATCATGGTCACCACTGTGATGCCATGCATTTGACAGCAACACTACGTGCACTCTGGGTAGGTGTGTTAGATGTGTGCATGGAATATACCATTGCCATTAAATGCCTGGTGCATTGGCAAGCATCTACATAAACCATACTCACCAGCTACAGGCTGCTGCCTTGGTGGTATACTGGAGGGACCTACATAAGAGGGTGAGAGATGCAAAGTCAGTGGCCATACCTGTGGCATTGCTACAGGGTGGGTGCAGCATTACAATACATCAACAGTACATGTTCACAATACTACCACATATGCACAACTGTTTATCACTACTACGCAGCAACAAAATATATCTATGTCATGCCAAATATCCATGATCTACCTGTACCTATGTGGATGTATATGCAACAGTGGTCTGCTGATGTGCCCTGTAGCCTTACCTGTACGCTCCTCAGCTGGTGTGTGTGTGGCACCCAACTCCACAAAGGTGTCTGGTGGTTGGTGGCTATGTGGATGGGCAGGTACAACAAGGCTGGCTAGGAGCTCCTCCACACATGTCAAGGGGATGGATGGTATGGCCCCCCTGTGGTGAGATGATCCCCTGGACTGCAGCAGCATGCCAACTGGCATTGCAAAGCAGGTCAGAACAATGATGCCAGACCTGCTCATAACTGCGGTTGTCCAGTCCAACATCACTGACCCTGTAGACTAGGTCATTCCACAGGGTGGTCTGCTCCTGCTGATCATGGGTAGTCCAGCCAAACAAGACTGCATAGTGCTGTATGAGGTTGTTCACCAGAATGTCATTTTCAGCTTCTGTGTATGCTGGCAGCCTTCCATGGGACATTGTGTCTGAAAGACATAAAGATGGACACAGGTGTAAGCAAGTCATTCAGCAAGCTTACCACAGTTCTTAATACATATCAATGTCACCCCCATGATATCAGTGACAACAAACTGTACACACAACTCAATAGGTATGGCTACAGCATACCTACCAGTGGGGCAGATATTGTACTCTACCACACTTTGTGCAATGTGTTTGTAGCCATGTTCCCTGTGTGGACACTATCAGCACTATTCTGTTACAGGCTATTCACTTCAATGCCATTGTCAGGGCCACAATGTTTCCATATATGTCTGTGGTATGCTTGCTATGTGTTTGCTGCACATCTGACATTCTGTGTTATTGGGGTTATCTACACATGCTGTTGGACATGTTCTGGGATTGTGTAGACTATTACTACTGACATATGTTCTATAACAGTGACACAAAAGCATGTATATGTATTATTGGTCAGCAGAATCACCTATCCAAATTCATCTGCCCATGTTACCAGGCCACATCACATGTGTGCCCCACCCTGGGGCCTCCTCATGTGCTGGTCCAGCAATACCGTCAGGTGGAACTAACTCAGGGGATATTGTCCCCCCTGGGGGTACACACAGACAAGTTCCTGTCTCCTGAGGTTAGGTCCAGGGTCTGTTCCATAACGGGCTCCACAGACACATGGGTGATGTGCTACATCACCTTGAGGTACCCATTACACATTCAGAGAGCCTACATGCTCCTCCTGCTCAGCCTCCAGACCAGGCACCTTTGGGACATGGCCTGCTGTTGTGATTACCAGTGGGTGGGAGGCTTGTACCCATTGTGTCCATATTGGGGCCGATGGCGCATCCACATCACAGACCACACACACGATCCAGGGTGTTTACCCACCACATGTGTCACATACCACCCCTGTAGGCTGTCCTCTATATCTACCAACCCTGACCACCTCCACAACTATACCTGACATATTTCGCCATATTCTCATTCCATATTTCACAGACAAGAGGAATGTGGTCCCAACAAGGGGTTCACATGTGAAATACCTGTCCATGTTGTACACACTGACAGCTGTAGATATCTGTGTGTATTGTTATGTGTGCTGTTTCCTCACACATAGTATGCAGCACTGTGGGGGTAATATAGGGGACATGTATTTATATACATATATGTTTGTGTGTGTGTTTGTATATCTGTAGACATGTGCATATATATATATATATATATATATATATATATATATATATATATATGCGTAGATATATATAATCTAAATATGTGTTCATATATATGTCTACACATGGGTATCTGTATATTTGTGGCCATACATATATATATATATATATATATATATATATATATATATATATATATATATATATATAAAATACCAAAAAAGCCAACAAAGCGTACGACTAAGTAAAATAAGCCCAGATGATGAGACCAGTCAACCAAATCCACCACGGCTCAGACACCAGGAAAATCTTTCTTTCGTTTTATTTAAACAAAGAATAAATACACCAACAGTGAAACAAACTCCACTAAGAAACTGTAATACGACAAACTGTAAATCTGGTTAAGCGCTTTCATCTGCAACAAAGCAGACTTCCTCAGAACCAGGTTTTCACATAAAATAAGCCTTTTTAAATGCATTTTGGCACCAGATTTTACTAATTGATTTAAAGTGCTATGCACTTACCCTGATCAGAATGATAACAAAGGGCAAGTGTTCTGTTATAATATTATAATATTGTGGTATATGACCTGTACATCTGGTGATTACTAAAAACATATATTAATACAATATGTTGATGTGATAAGTTAAAAATATATTGTAAAGGTGTTACAAAATTAAACCATATCTTAAAATATGCCATATCTTAAAATATGAATTTAAACAGTGCATATATAATATGACTGAGCTTAGCTGAATAATTTAAGAAGGAAAAAATGATTTAGAAAAAAGAAGAATGTATGTACAGTGTAAATACAATATAATGCAATGATAAATGTAATAATAAATATCAATATAAAAACTGATAA
Organism: Protopterus annectens; assembly: GCF_019279795.1. Lineage (NCBI taxonomy): Eukaryota > Metazoa > Chordata > Ceratodontiformes > Protopteridae > Protopterus > Protopterus annectens. The sequence goes on from NC_056726.1 coordinate 1,933,540,657, forward strand.
CTATATAACCAAAAGTAACTGTTGGCCTATCAGACACAATTCATAATCTAATTCATATGTGGGTTATTGAAACAACGTATAGATGTAGATATTACCATAATAATAATGAAATGAAATAAATAAATAAATAGGTCTCTAGAGAGTAATAAATAAAAACTAAAGAAAGGTGATAGTAATATGCAATACATAGTGATAATATATGATAATATAAGATATGCAAAATGTTTATATATATATTTATTAAAAAGTATATGTAAAAAGTGGATGTTAAAAATAAGATTAAAAATGAATGTTAGAAATGTTAGCGTTAAAAAATATATGTACAAAATAAATGTTTAAATTCATATTTTAAGATATGGCATATTTTAAGATATGGTTTATTTTTGTAACACCTTTACAATATATTTTTAACTTATTGCATCAACATATTGTATTAATATATGTTTTTAGTAATCACCAGATGTACAGGTCATATACCACAATATTATAATATTATAACAGAACACTTGCCCTTTGTTATCATTCTGATCAGGGTAAGTGCATAGCACTTTAAATCAATTAGTAAAATCTGGCGGCAAAATGCATTTAAAAAGGCTTATTTTATGTGAAAACCTGGTTCTGAGGAAGTCTGCTATGTTGCAGATGAAAGCGCTTAACCAGATTTACAGTTTGTCGTATTACAGTTTCTTAGTGGAGTTTGTTTCACTGTTGGTGTATTTATTCTTTGTTTAAATAAAACGAAAGAAAGATTTTCCTGGTGTCCGAGCTGTGGTGGATTTGGTTGACTGGTCTCATCATCTGGGCTTATTTTACTTAGTCGTACGCTTTGTTGGCTTTTTTGGTGTTGTATTTCCGGATGGCTGAGTCCACAGACGTGTCCCAGGCTTCATTGGACAAGGAGGAATTAGCAACGCTTCGGTCGGAAGTGACCGCCTTAAAAACAGTTGTCAGCAAACTGCTCACTCTTGTCAGCAAGTTAACTGATGCGATAAAATCAGGAGCAGCTATGGCGAGTTCCCCTGTTGCCGTTAACATATTACAAGAACAAGGGAATGATAACGATACCAATTTTGACAGTAATTCCGATGCTATACCAAATGGACAGTTGCAGGGCACACCGCCGTGCACGGATTGTTTGCCACATAAAGCGTCTGCTTTGAAAGAAATAAATCTGTCCCCTGAGGCAGAATTTACATTTGATTTCAGTTTATTTTATTCAGACAATGAAATAAACAGGATTGGCACTAAACCCAAATCACGCAAAGCTATAAAAACTTATTCCACAATAGCGAAGAAAGTTGACGGAACTAAAGGTACTGTGTGTTTTGATAATTCTTCTGTTGCTAATGATACCACTAATGGTCCTTGTGTTAAGGGACGTTTAACAACAAATGTATCCAAGAAGAGCAACAGAATGAATACCATTGATATGTTTTTGAATGATGAAGTTATTTTTAAAAATGATGATTTTAGAAGTGATTGTTTCAATTACAACAACAAGGGGAGAAATTTTAGTACATCTGGTGATAATTTAAAAATGAAAATACTCTTGTTAGGTAAAAAGTTGGTTCTTATAAAGAGCATTAGGACCGATAGTGCTTATTTAAAACAATGCTTGACTTTAAAAATTGTGCCCAAGGGTTTGAGATTCTTCAAACTTCCTTTGGGCGTTGAATACAACAATGCCAACATGACTGACTTTAATAATATGTTTGATGATTTTGGTTTTAATTACATGAAGAAATTGATTAATTACAATGATGAAAAAGTAATGGTGTTAAGGAAATTGAGAATTTAAACGAAGATATAATATAAGATGTGAGTTTTGAACAATGGGTTGATTTGTATCACAAGCAGTTCTCCATAGCGGAGAACAAGGTTATGTTGATATACAATAGGAAACTTAGAAAGATTGATAGAGATGTGGAGTTATATAAAAACAATAGGGCATATATATGGCCTAACGACAAGAGGAAGGACACCCACAATTATGAGAGAAACCATGAGTACAACGACCGGTCGGATAGAAATAGCCATGATATAAATTTTCAGGGGGGAAGATTCTTTCCAGCGCCCAAACAGTACAGAAGACAGTACCACTAGTGGAGGTACCTATAGACATTAGGTTAATTGATTCAAAGGGTACAGAGTCTTCTAAATCAATGTACATTGACAGTTCCTTACTCATGGTCACAGACGATATTTCAAAACCTATAGAGTTGCACACCACTAGACACATTATTCATGCCTACAAAGGATTCAATGTGTTTAATTATACGGATATGGAAGTTAAGCAGGAATTCTTCACCCTGTTTAGTAAGGGCATGAAATTCATACCTACTAGCCGATTTGATATAGTGGATACGGTTAAAGAAATAAAACTATTTAGTCGAAGACTCAATTTAGCTTTATTATTCAATGATAATGAGAATATCAAAGGTGTGACTGGAACTAATACGAAACTATCTAGGAAAAGTGTGTTTGTACCTGCTTACCATCCCCAGGTAGCGCACTATGAAAAATTAGTCTGCAAAGACTTATACAAGCTATACAAAGACATTAGAATTAATAGAGAATATGTTAACACATACAAGGATAATTTGAATGTAGAAGAGAGGGAATGCCTCAACTATTTGATGGCCAGCCAAAATATTAGAATTATGAAACCGGACAAGGGTGGAGGCATTGTACTTTATAACACCTTAGACTATAACAGTGAAATTATTTAATATTTTACATTCATCAGGTAATTACGAAGAAATCTCTGTTAATCAAGTTAATATAGGTTACAAAAGGATTGACCTGGCCATTGAAGAATACCTTTTGGACAACCGCATTTCCAACGATGTCTAACAATTCATTAGAGTTGAATTTCCTAAAATGGCAAACATTATAGGTATACCAAAAATCCACAAATGCTTAGAAAAACCACCCTTTAGACCTATCATTTCTGGTTCTAAATCCAAGACCTTTAACATAGGGGCCACTATAGATCAGTGGACAAAACATGTATACCAGAAGGTCACACACTTAACAAAAGATTCTTGGGATTTTTTGGGGAAACTCACACCAGACTTATGGAGGAAGGATTTAATTTTTCTCACTGTGGACGTAATCGACCTTTTTTCATGTATACCTAAAGATGTAGGTCTTGAATATTTCCACAATAGTTTGTGTAAATTTTCCGCATTAAGTTGGGATAGGATAAACTTAACTGTTGATATGATGGGGCTGATTCTTGATCACAATTATCTCCAATTTCAAGGCGAACTCTTTAGGCAGACCAGGGGTGTCGCCATGGGCACTTCTTGTGCCCCGATTTATGCTAACTTGGTCATGTTAGAGTGGGAAACCGAGTATATATTTAACAGTGAATTTTTCAGTAAGATTGTACTATACACTAGATTTTTAGATGACCTATTTATACTGTGGAATGGAACAATAGATGAGATTTACAAATTCATGGACTACATAAATAACACAACTGAATTTTTAAAATTCACATATTGTGTTGATCAAGAGGGGATTTCATACTTAGATACATATAATAAAAACAATGGTACAAATTTTGAGTCCAAAATCTATAGAAAAAAGACCTTCTCTAATGACTATTTGAATTTTGAAAGCAACCATCCCCCACATATTTTTAGTAATGTGTTCAAAGGGCAGTGCGTTCGGGCTGCCTGCATGTCTTCTAGTAAGACTGTTATGGAAATGGAATTGGCAGTTATTTACGAGATGTTTGTAAATTGAGGTTAACCGAAATTCATGTTGGACAACATTAGTGATTATGTTAAAAAAGAGTGGGGCAAAAAGTTCCAACCTTTACTAGGTGTTCCTTTTAAAAAAAACAATAGGTCGGAAGGTCATTGTGATAAACAAGTGTGTGTGATTAGATTTAATCCTTATTCTAACATAGTCAAGGAAGTTCTACATAGGTATTGGGACATTCTTACTTTATCAGATAATGTGGGCAGTTGTGTAGGTAACAATCCTCAAATTGTGTATAAGACATCTCACAACTTGAAGCACCTATTGGAACAGCATAGTGAACACAAAAGACCAACCAAAGGAACCACCAAATGTGGTTCGTGCAATCAATGTAAGAACATTAATAGTAACAGGACTATTAGATTAAATAATGTCATACAGACATGTATAAAGAGTTTAACTGGTAATTGTAACACACAGAGGGTAGTTTACCTTGCAACATGTATATCCTGTTCGGCTTACTATGTTGGTAAGACCGAAAGAAAGCTAAAAACCAGGATATACGAACATTTATATAAAATAAAAAGGCAGGATAACAACAATGCATTGAGTAAACATATCTCTGACAAAGGTTCCACTCACAGTTTTCTTTTTGCTATTATAGATCAAATAGAAGTAGGTTATAGTGGAGGGAATTGGAAAGCATGTTTGTCAGCATTAGAAAGTAGATGGCAGATTTTATGTGATGCCACAACAAGTCCTGGTTTAATGATTTCATAAGTATTAAACCCTTTTTGCAGTTGGATTCATGAAACATTTATTAATGAGTTACAAATATCAAATTTCCTTAGTGGAGTTATTAGAGCTTTTGCACAGTTTAATAGCATAAAGTATATTATTAATTGTGTTAATTGTGTGTTTTTTCCACTATTTATTACACATTTGATGTTTTTAGTACTAATTCATCATTTTTTAGTATTAAATATTTAATAGTTTTAACAATTTCATCAGTACAAAAATTAAAAATTTAAATATTTATTTTGTACATATATTTTTTAACGCTAACATTTCTAACATTCATTTTTAATCTTATTTTTAACATCCACTTTTTACAAATACTTTTTAATAAATATATATATAAACATTTTGCATATCTTATATTATCATATATTATCACTATGTATTGCATATTACTATCACCTTTCTTTAGTTTTTATTTATTACTCTCTAGAGACCTATTTATTTATTTATTTCATTTTATTATTATGGTAATATCTACATCTATACGTTGTTTCAATAACCCACATATGAATTAGATTATGAATTGTGTCTGATAGGCCAGCAGTTACTTTTGGTTATATAGTTATCAGTTTTTATATTGATATTTATTATTACATTTATCATTGCATTATATTGTATTTACACTGTACATACATTCTTCTTTTTTCTAAATCATTTTTTCCTTCTTAAATTATTCAGCTAAGCTCAGTCATATTATATATGCACTGTTTAAATTCATATTTTAAGATATGGCATATTTTAAGATATGGTTTATTTTTGTAACACCTTTACAATATATTTTTAACTTATTGCATCAACATATTGTATTAATATATGTTTTTAGTAATCACCAGATGTACAGGTCATATACCACAATATTATAATATTATAAAAGAACACTTGCCCTTTGTTATCATTCTGATCAGAGTAAGTGCATAGCACTTTAAATCAATTAGTAAAATCTGGCGCCAAAATGCATTTAAAAAGGCTTATTTTATGTGAAAACCTGGTTATGAGGAAGTCTGCTATGTTGCAGATGAAAGCGCTTAACCAGATTTACAGTTTGTTGTATTACAGTTTCTTAGTGGAGTTTGTTTCACTGTTGGTGTATTTATTCTTTGTTTAAATAAAACGAAAGAAAGATTTTCCTGGTGTCCGAGCCGTGGTGGATTTGGTTGACTGGTCTCATCATCTGGGCTTATTTTATATATATATAATGTATATGTACACATATGCATACCTATATGTGGGGTACATTCAGACATCAGGTCCACAATCTCACAACACCTTCCTGCACAGCTGTACTGTTCTGCCTTGTTACAACACAGACAGGTGCCACATACAGACACAGCCTGACATCAGGGGTGTATATGTAGGGCCAGATTGCAGGTAACCCTATTACACACCTATGGCATTCCTGCATGCTACAATACAGGTTAACTTGAGGATCCTGCAAGAGGTTGGTTGCGGAACCCACGTTTCCATCATTATGGCATTGCTTCCACCACTAGCTATTGGCCATAGTAATATACATATTTTCCATTAAACAATGCACACTATAATGGCTTACATCTTATCAGTCAGTGCTGCTCTGCACGGTTGACGGGTATAGACCACTACCCCAGGGACGGACTCTATTGTCCTTAGCAGCTGTTCAGCTGAACATTATTACAAGAACAACACCTGAAGGCACATATAAATCATTCCACTTCATCTATTTCATTATTATGGATCAAGTACTAAGCTCAGTTACATGCATATATACATCACATACCTGTTCTGGGAATGAAGTCTCTTCTGGATGGTTTGCTTGATGTTTTTTTTTTTTTTTTGTTTGTTTGTGCCTTGCACTCTCTCTCTCTCTCTCTCTCTCTCTCTCTCTTTCTCTCTCCCAGTGTCTCTCCAGTAAATGAAATAAGCTGCTTTGCATAGATTGCAGCATGGATGTTGTAGGGGATGTACATGATCAGGTGATGGCCTCTGTACCAATCAGTGTCTTCCACTTGTTACCTGTATGCAGCATGTTGTGTAGTACTTCCAATTACCACTGTCATGGCAACCAACTACTATAAATCCCTACATAATGTGGGCGTGGTCTCTTTACCTTTCCTGTATGATGGACATCCTTCCTGTGTGTGGGCAGCAGTGTTACAGACAGCAGGTAGAAATACCTCTTACAGGAGAACCTGCACACTCAGGCCAGCTACACATTTGTAGGCAGTCCCAGAACTATAGACAGAGTGTGGGTAGTGTTGTTGTATGCATTGTATAGCACCGGTATTACACTGTTTGTGTGTACATATTAGTTTAACTTGGACTGCAGTCTGTCTGCATAGCTCTCAACTGTGGGCCTATCCACTTGATGGCCAGAGGTGTGCCTATTATGTTTTGTCTGTCCACCACACAGGTCTTGTGTCAGATATATCACTGGCAGTGTGTGTGTTGAGTGCTATCAGTACATGGCTGCATCCATTTCTATTTCTAACTTCATATTCCTGACTAAAGGTATGCTGCAGACTATCCTGTAACACCAGTGAGTTTCTTAGTGTATGACAACAGTTTTAAACATATGGGCCTGTGACCCAGCCTCTGTCCTCCACCTACATACCAGGCTTTGCACATATGACATGCTGTCAGGGGTTGTTATGTAATAGGCTGTGAGTATGTTATGCTGCCATTCCTGCCATCAGTGCACTGCTGTTGTGTCCCCCACACATATTGTGGGCTTCACCTACACAATACATGTGCACCCTTATGCACTCCAGCGGACAGTGTATGTAACAGTGGTATATGGCACTGTATTATTGATTCTAGGGGGGTGCACCATAACTAACCTAGGCTGTTACAATGTGTGGTGGTATCAGGGGTAAGCTGCCTTAAGGTATCTGGATGTACATTACCATACAATTCACGTTGGGTAAATGCAGGCCCTCTGATTCCTGCCATACAGACTGTTCTGTTTGCAGTGTGAGTGTGATTGTGATGGTGTCAGTTATGCTTTGTTATGTAACAGATGCATCCAATTATGTCAACTGAGGTCATTACCCCCTAGGGAGTGTGTACAGAGTGTAGATAGAGGCTGCTGGACTATACATCTGCATTACTTACTGTTGATTGATTGGTATCCTTTGGCCCAGTCTGTCTTTACTATTGTACTTCCTGATGGCCTCGGCCTGGACAGCAACATATGTAAACCTTTCCAGACTACTGTATTAATATAACTGTTTCACAGTTGCATTACTCTGTTTATATGTATGTCAGTGTCTAAACAGCTATATGACATGGCATATACAACTATAATAGTACACAAATAAAGCTTTTCCATGTATGCAAACCTGTGTGTGGTGTTATATCCTTTGACCTCTCTGTGGGTATATGTTGCAGGAAACAACTGTCTTGTATGAGTGGGTCATACAGTATCCAGTTGGTAAGTTGGCAACTGTAGGTATAGTGGCTCTTCCATATTGTGTGCATCTTCTACATATGTATCTTCCTATACATAGCTGTTTGTGTGCATGTGTAGCTACATATATATCTATATGTGTATAAATATATATATATATATATATATATATATATATATATATATATATATATATATATATATATATGCATATATGTGTCTGTGTATATGTGTCCTAGGAATGCTGATTGCTTCCACATTGTACCTTCCCTATGGTAGCCAGACTGTACTGCATGATATGTTACTGATACCAGCCTAATATCATACAGGTGGGATGGAGTACTGTTAACATCTTGTGCCCATGTTGTGTCAGGTCCTGGTTATGGGATCTGCAACAGTTGGTATTGTATTGCAGGGCAGATGTGTTTGGCTGTGTGGAGGGGTATCTATACGTACAAGACACATGTTGTTTGGTCCCCCTCAACCCCATTAACTGTGCATGTAGACATATATGTTTTTATGTTCCCTTTTATATCTATAGATGTATGTCTGTATATATAGATATATATTTATGCTTACATATATATATATATATATATATATATATATATATATATATATATATATATATATATATATATATATATATATATATATATATATATATATATATATATATATATATATATATATATATGTATATATATATATGGGTCTACTCTTAATCAACAACACAGTTTGTTGAGTAACAGAAGATTGAACCCACTTCAGTGAAAGTGCACATCATCGAAAGTGCACTTTCGTTGAAGCCGATTGTCAAAAAAAACAAAAAATTAAATTGAAACTGTTTATGCAGGGGGGAAAGCCCACCTGCACCCCCCCATGTGGGGGGCTGTGCACCCCCCTACGTAAATATACCAACTACGAGATCGCACTACAGTGGGGAAAAGGATATATTTCCTTATCCCCACTGTAACCGGCTTATGCAAAAGTGCACTTTCGATATTGTGCACTTTCGCTGAAGTGGGTTCAATCTTCTGTTACTCGACAAACTGTGTTGTCGATTAAGAGAATGGGATCCATATGTGTGTGTGTGTGTGTGTGTGTGTGTGTGTGTGTGTGTATCTCTCTCTGTCTCTCTCTCTCTCTATATATATATATATATATATATATATATATATATATCTACATATACAAATATGTTATATCTATTTAGATATTAATGTATATACATGTTGAAACACATTTCCTGTATTGTTGAATGACTGAGCTGGATGATATGTTTGTGAAAACATCAGAGTTTTGTGCATCTGACATGGCTTAGTGGTAAATCACTTTGACTGTGGTGTACAGAGTCCTGGGTTTGAGCATTGCAAACGTTTCCCGGGATTCATGAAGCTCGGCGCAAAGCCGGCATAAGGCCTGCGCCGGCCGTGCGGCGTATATATGGTGTAGTAGCATCACATGCATATTAATGAAGGTGCGCTGCCACCACATCCACGTGCATAGGAAACGTGCGATAGTGCATGGGGTGTTATTAAGCTGCGCCCGGAGGTGTGTCAATGTCAGCTGTCAATGAGCAACCTAAACTGCTGAATATTATAGTCTGCCTGCAATAGTAATCGCACCTATCAGTGTCCGTGGATAATGAAATTTATGCAAAGCATGCAAGACAGTTCCCGGCCACACAAAATTGAGAACCAAACAGAAATGCACGCAACACAATATGAGTTTCCGTCCATGGAACAAATGATATTTAAAATCGCGTGTCCGTAATGTACTGCACTGTAAGTAGTTATACCCAGTGGAAGTGAAGCGCATCATGTCAGCGTGCCACCAATACACACGTCTAGCCCCAGGGGCAGGGTCACCAGCAGTCCCACATTGGTAGTGATAGTACACAGCTGGGCAGTTGTGGCCATATAACAACCGTAAAGAAACCTGACTGTCCATATTGTATACCAAACTCACACAGACATATGAATATTAAAATGTGCCATACACATGAACAGGAACGTAACCGGCACATACACATAGGATGGTATATGCGAAACCGGGACATCCAAATGCAGAACCCATGCATGCAAATGCAATATGCAACATCCCCTGTATAGCACATAACCCGCACCCATGTCCGAATGTCCACCAAATCCAGCTTCCAGCCTTGCGTAGCTATACACCTACATATAGCGAGTATTACCCATATGTAGTAGGAAGTATCGCCCTAGGCAGTGTCAGGATTGCAAATATGTATCCCACGTTTGTAAACATCCCATTACAGTTTCGTAAATCCAAATGCTCGCGCGTTCATGTTTTGGCAAAATGCGTGTACATCCCACATTGGATAAGTAACCTGTTGAAACATCAGAGTTATTTACACGCCACGGTGTCTAGTACTGTACACATCTGGACAAAACATGTATGTGTAGTCACGGTACTGTTCAGTTTCTAGACGGACATGCAAAACATACTACGCAGGAGGGAACACCTGTCCATCATGCAGGTCTCCCCACTAGGGTCGCCACCTGTTCAGATGCCCAAGGTGGGACATCTTTTGTAGTAATGTGAGAATTTGCAGGATAAAACATACCCCTGGCCAGTGCAAAGGACAGAATTTCACTTGTTTGCCAAAATAAAAGCTTATTTCGTAGCATTCAAATCGCTTATGCTATGTCATATAATAGTTATGTGTTTCAGATACAAAATAACTGTATTATGCAACTATTAAAGAAAATAAGAAATATATTTTGTCTTACAATCTCAGGACATTTTCCATGTCTTAGGTTTTGTCGCAGGACACAACTGTCCAAAGTGGGACTTCCCCTCACAAAGAGGGACAGGTGGTACCCTACTCCCCACATGAATTATCGACAGTATATATTCAACTCAATCACATACCGACACCACACCTCTCAACCTATTACAGCAACAAAATCTGGACAAAGCCTAACATGATGGGTGGACAAATAGGGACAGATGTTAATACTGCTCTCACAAACTTCGAAAGTTCACAGAATAATAGTATGTACATTAGCATGAAATGTTGTGAAGGATGTGGGATAGTCCCCGAGTATTACAGTGGTCCATACATTTTTACAGTAACAAACCTTCACATTGGTTTACTGTACTACTGCATACCTGAAGTTAATTCATAGTTAATTCATGTCCAAAATAATAATCCTCGTATGAATGACTACAGGAAATAGTCAAATGTGAATGAGAACACCACTCACCGTGGATTATGTATTGTAACCACCCCCACCCATATTATGTATTGCCAACATTATAAGCTGCTGACAGGTGCCCGAACACCTGTGTCTGTAAACACAGGTAAAATGTTTAAAATGGACAAACTCTGTCCATGTGCTTTGTCTGACATTTGAACATGGTCAAGGCAGTTCCATTCACCAGGCGGACAAGCCTAAACCCAGATCACCACATGATCACCCTGACAATTAAAGACTTGTATGTGTCAGGACTATAAGCCTTTGGGTTCTGAATACCCTGGAGAGATTAAATATGCAGCTTGGGTCCAGAGCAGTAGGGAATAGGGAATGTGTAATACGTAGTACCGCATTTTTCCCAGCAGGAGAATGGATGCCTGTGTCGTAAGTGAAGCGGTGAGGCATATGTTAATGTAGCTATGTACTAAGGGTATGCATATAAATGAGTCAGAACACCAAAAGTATAGTGGTTACAGCATCCGACCACCGTGAATGCAGTCCCAGTTCAACTACGACTACAGCACATATAATGTTAAAGTGTAATGAATGCGGCTGTGCTGTACAGACTTTTAAATATGTAAAGGTGAACGTGTGTTTTGCCTATGTCCGTTAACCGGATTACAGATATTGTACTGGTACTGTCACAAGTAATAAAGGCCACGTAAGCACAAAGACTTAGCAAACATATATAACCCACAATAAGGATATGCAAGTGCGCCTGTGCATAACCCACAATAAGGAAATGCAGGTGTGCCTGAGCGTGTGTAATCCGCTCACAGCATAGCAAATGAATGCTGTTGTCTACACGTTATGTCTATATATGGATATATACATTTGTGTATAGATATATATCCACAGACTTAAACTAAATAAATATATGAAATAAAGAATGTACAGACACATATATATATATGAATATATATATATATATATATATATATATATATATATATATATATATATATATATATATATATATATATATATACACACACACACACACACACACACACACACACATATATACACACACACATATATATATATATATATATATATATATATATATATATATATATCTATACACACAAACACATACAACATTAATTGATATATACATAACAAACATATAAACAAATGTCCTCGTAGATATAACACATGTACATAAATAGGTTACATCATAGCTAGTATGGATAGACATAGAGACATGCAATTAAGGTAAATACACTGCTGCTTTCAAAACCATTGCCCAGAAAGTACCAGTGTGCTAGATCTGCAAGTCCTACTCTTTAAACATGGATATAGGTGTCCTTTGCAGGACCCCAAAAATTGTGAATCTATACAGGCACCGTCCTGTAATGATTGCTGCAAAGAAGTGTCATCCGCAACTACAATATAGCTGTACATGCAACAGTAGGTTATGCAAGTGTAATAACACATGGGTTGACAGAATGTATGACATATGTCCCGATACGCGAAGAGTGGATAGTGCTTAGAAGTGTCTTCATACTTTATTATCGCTCACATTAAATATGTGTTATAACTACTGTGTAGGGTTGTCAGGTCTGGGAATCATGGGTATGCAATAATGGGCCTAGGTGCCTAGGTGTTGGTTGGCACAGATTTATGAGGTCCGCCACATGGGAGTGATTAATATTCCTATGTGGGTATAGCACACGCCTATATCTTCCAAAAATGAAGAACCCATCAACTGGATATTGTGTAAACTACTGGGGGAAGACGTAGGGACTTATATCAGTGTCTTGTAAGCGATTATCATGGATGTACATGCATACGACTAAGATGGTAACCATACCTCTCAACCCTTCAGAATAAGACATCTGGACAAAGGCATTTTAAAATAAGTACAAATAGGGAATATTTCAAATATTCCTCTTACAAAGTCAGAACGTTGATAGAATAATGGATCATTCATTAGTGTGAATGTTTTGAGGGTTATTAATTATAAACTACTAATGTCTGTCATTATTGTCTAACCCCACAATCCCTAATGACTTGCCACTAAATTACCAGAAAGGCACAATATTATTAAAAAAGGCACAACATTATAAGTCTAAGTTCAGGACATTTACCCAAAATGTGTACAGTTGAGAGGTATGAAGGTAACCCTGTCCTAAATAAATGTACAGAACTAGTGAGATTAGGTGGACAGGTGTGAAGAAGGACGTGATGACAAATGACAAAACATGTATAAGTCAAAAGCATGTACCTCAATAAATGTGATGAATACTTATGCCCTGTGATAGTCAATGTGGAAGGTTAATAGAAACAAAATAAATGTGTCCCTCAGGGTGTTATGCAGTGTCCCCGATACAGTGATCAGTCTCCCACACTTGCATGTGAGTTCTGCCACTGACGGAAAGCGCAAATACCGGCGAACACATAAGGTAGATGATAGCAGAATATGTTTTGATTAGCACCTGTTGGCTTTTGTGAGGAACACAACACTCTGGACGGGTGTGTCATACAAAAGGAATATAATGGCATCTGGCCTGTGATTTATTCATATATTGTGTGTAGTGGTGTAATAAAATGACATATCTCGTATCAGAAACAGATACATGTTATAGGAAACAGTATTATCGACTATACTACTACAAGACAAATCTGAAGGTATGAAAAGCGCTGATGTAGTCAGTTTAATATTGACCGCAGGTATGTGTTGACTTGTCAAAGCTCACAGCTGTACATATAGTTCTTAAAGGGCTGTCACCTCTACAAATGATGAAAGTGGGAGCTGCTCTGTAGAAATGACAGACGTAGCAGGTCAAAACATACCTACAGCCATGCTTACTCCACAAATAGACATATTAGCACACAGCAAAGCTTAGGCCAGGATTCATGAAGCTTTGGCCAGCGTGTACGAGTAGAGTAAGAGTAGAGCAAGGCAAGATGTCTGCCGAGCTATTCAGCAATATCCTGTAGGGGCGTGTAAGACAGCCCCTAAAATGAACGTTGCACGGACAATGTTAGGATATGGAAATTACACCATTTGTAGGTGAAAGCTATGCAAATGATGTAAAATTTGCGATACATGAAACAGTAAGCTGTCCATGCAAGAGTAGAGTTATGTGCAAAAATGTACACGGATGTTAACCGAGTAATGTTCTGCAAGTAGCTAAATGGAGCAATGTAATCTGCAAGTAAAGGATGTATTTAGTTGAAGAAGCATGCTAATGGCCAAATATAAGGCCAGTGGCATGTTTTTCCATTGGAAATTAATAAAACTCTAGTTGTCCTCCCCTGATCTCCAGTGTTTAAGCATAGCACAGCGGCGCAAATACGTGCTGTGCTTACAAAACAAGACAAATATGTAAAATATACATACAAATTGTAATGTCAGTTAAAAGTTAGCTCGCCATGCAGGTGAATGGCAAGCTGAAGACAACATGGCTACTGAGTAGTGATTGCTATGTGTGGAAGCACACTCTCAGAGATGTAACCAAGCATTAGTAGGCACTCCTATGCAATTGAGGCTGAGGATAGTGAAGCACAATTTGTCATGCCATATGTGCCAAGCCTCTACAGTGTAAGAGTAGGTTAAGGGGACTATCAGTGTAGAAGATAGGTGACATCATGAGTGTGTATGTATAAAACACTGTAATCTTATTGGAGCAGTGTGTCACATGTTTGCTGTCAGGACTCATCAGTGGAAGAGGCGTGTTATGATTTATCATAGGTAAAGTCAGGAAACTGATGGTGTACGCCATGGATATCAATGAAGTTTCTTGCAAACCTGCCGAAGTGTGTTTGCGCCCTAGCATGCCTGTAAGCCCAAGTAAGCATGTGTGCATGGGTGTCTGCCCGTGTGCACACGTTGAAGAATGAGTAAGCTAGTGTAAGATTGTTGAAGCCGGTGTAATGTCGTGTAAGCCAGTGTAAGTGTTTGTACGCATGTATAAGCCTGTGTGCACGCATGGAAGCGGATGCACACTTTACTGTGCTCCTATGCGTGGCGCCTCTCACTGTGGACACAGACAGTGAAAAGGAAGGTAAACAAATAGCAGTAAGTTAACCAAGGAGAACTACCAGCGCTAGCAGGTGAAAACAATCAGACTGAGCATATTACACAGCCAGTACAGTAGGCCAGCACAGCACAGCATGTACAACTCTACAGACAGCATTCCACCATGTTTTTCTCAGACACACTGCAACACTGTAGTATACTAAGAGAAGTGAAAACTGTAAAAACTTAACTGAGACAACATAATGTTCGGGGCTGCCATTGCTATTATATGTCAACATATGCAACATGTGGAGGGTTGTGCCAATGTGAATGCCGCTCAGCAACACACAGTGAGTAGACGGAGAAGAGTGTGAAGGCACAGGGTAACCTACCAGGGGCTACATGAGCTGGAGATAGTAGAGCGCTATAGAGTGGACAGAGACCTCCTGCAGAAGATTGTGGAGCTGTGCAGACCATGTCTCACACACAGAACCAACAGAGGGAAACCTATCCCAGTGGAAGCCAAGGTATGTGTTGCCCAAAGGATACCAGCAACAGGTACCTTCCAGAGATCAACTGGTGATATGATGTGGATTTCACAAACATCAGCATCTAGGGTACTGCACCAGTTCATGAATGCCATGTCAGCACATGTCAGTGATCATGTATATATCCCCAATTCCCGTGAGGTATTGGGCAGCAATATGTGTCTTTTCCACACAATAGTGGAATACCCTGAGTACTGCGTGCAATACACTGCACGCACATATGCATCAAAGCACCAGCCAGTGAGTGTGGTAGGGCCTACATCATCCACAAGGGCTTCCCCTCCATGAAGTGGCGGTTTGTGTGTGATGGCCAGCCCATAATACTGAATGTGTGTGCTGGATGCCCTGGAAGCTGCAATGCTTCCTATATGTGGCATCTGACGCAGCTGTACAAAACATTTGCCAATGGGGACAACCATCATGGTTACCTAGTGGGGGATGCTGGATGTGCAGTTCAACTGTGATTGATGACACACATCAGAAATTCACACACACATGAACAGGAATGCCATAATGAGGCACACGCACAAACAGAAAATTTAATCTAGCATGTGTTTGTGTCGCTCAAGTCACAGTTCTGGTGCCTGGACACATCTGGTGGAGCATTAAAGCACTTGTCAACTACATGTACCAGAATTGTCTGTGGCCTAGGTCATCTGTGTCACACACACACACACACACACACACACACACACACACACACACACACACACACACATGACAGTTTATATACATAGTGTGAGTGACTGTTCATGTATGTGTATTACTGCAGAACAGTTCAAACACAGCAACGTCTGTCAATAATGGACATTCATCATAGTTGTACAACCACCTTGAAGGATATGCATACAGACCTCTCATTGCTTATGTGATACAGTGATGTACTTCAAAATACCATTGTAAATGCAAATATCAAATGACAAATGACATAGCACCTGTCTATATGTACACATTGTTACCCATTATACATATTAGGGTGTAATACCTATGTGTTACTGTTGGTATAGTATGTGTAGTAAATGTGGATAACTAACTCTTTTTAGCCTTATAGGTTGACAGCATGGGTTGGATAACACGTATCTGTCTGTATGATACCCTTGTGTAGAATAACTGTGTCATGTGCAGAATTCATTGTAGGCCACAGTATGAATTTCCAGATGTGGACATGAATATCCCTATTGTCTTTGCTTGTAACTAGCATGGCTATATGTCAAACAGTAATTGTCCCAGCAATGTGTGGCGGTCAAAACCAGTGCATACTG